>NC_091120.1:202617271-202702271 GCF_040183065.1 Periplaneta americana
TTTCATATTGCTACAATGGTGTTTTCTGATTGGTGGAACACCTGAACTTTAATGAATAGATGTACTTTAATGAGGTCCATTAAAGGGCTGCTACCAGGTGTATAATTACTACATTTCGGCATGGTCGAGCATAAACTTATTTATAGGTTTGTTTTCTTGCAACCCACCATAAGCTTGTTATATATGAAATAATGTGTATCTTACTTTAGTCAGCTGCCCTACATCTACCACATGGGACCCACATCTTTACTTCCCTCCTGGGGAAAGTCATGCTGAAGATTATCGCCCTCGACCAGGTTTGAACCTCAGAACGGTAAATACAGTGCAACTAGGCCGACGAGGATGAGCGGATCAAAGTGGAGCGAAGGTGTGTCGTGATGAACCTCGCATTGACGCGCCAGGTCTCCGGTAGACAACGGCCCCGCACAAAGACCACGTTGACAATGTCGCGATGCAGTGTGAGTTGTATAATTATTGTTCGATATCGCCAGTTCGATCTGCGCCCGGCCCCCCTTGCTTCTCGGAGATTAGCATCGCCGTGGGAAGTTTTCACGTCTTGAGCTCTAAAATGCGTGAAAGCAGACGCATTATGCGGGCGAGCCGCTCCGGAATAAACGAACCGATTTCGTCTTCCAGCAGGAACTTCACATCAGCCTCTCCACATCTCTCCTTCGGATGCAGAGTGCAGTGCAGTTACAGCCATTTTGCAACAGTAAAAGCTCATTCACAATGAAAATTAAACATAACGTAAGCGTTAACTTATAGTAATATACGTTACAAGAGCGGTATGTTGACGTTTTCATGGTCGAGGAAAAGATTGAAAAAGCGAAACGTAGTTGAGCTTTTTTTAATTTCCGAGAACATGAAAACAAACATACCGCTCGTGTATCGTACATTATTTTGTGCGAAGATAGTTTATTACATACCTGAAAGACGAATTTCTAATTACTTGCAATGAAATCTCCATGTTGGTTTCTGTGTAATGACGGCAACTTCGGAAAACCAAAATATCTTTCTTCTACATTGTTGCTATAAAATGTTTTCTGTGTTTACTATGCTCCAGCAGGCCGTGATATACGTCTGTCTTTTTTTCCCCCCCAGTCTATAAATGCGAACTTAAAACAAACGGTAAGGTTATGTAATGGTTTATTTTTCATTTTAATATTTTAACAATATTATTTATATAACATATTGCAGTAATAACATCGGCATCTGGAATCTTGTTGATTTTTTCACGGCTTCCTTAATGTTACTTGTATCAGGAATGCAATAAGTTTCGTGGAGTAGTAAAATTAACTTAATTTTTGCAAATATTTAAAAACAATAATTAACATTGCAATTTAGGTGAAATTGCAGTGGTAACTTTCCAATTTATAATTATTACTATGTTAAACGTCTCTAAAAATAATATGTTAAAAGCCTAAAGCAGTAAAATTAATGTCGCGCTTAAGCGGTAAGAAGAGGGAAATTGTTATGTGTGTCACGTTGGGAATACTGAATGTGGTATTTCACACTTACCGCGTATTGGTTCTGTGCGGAAAACAAGCAAGTACGCACGATCTCGCACAAAGAATATAAACGTTACGGTAAAATCAAGATCATTCACGATGGGAACATAAACATAACAGCAAACATACCTGGTAACCATGGAAACATAACAACGACGCCATTTCCTCATATTCTGTCGTATACTTCAGTGCTCCACAATTGTGTTCTGTTTGCAAATCACGTAAGCATAAGCATGAAAGTTTGGAGTTTGCAAACTTTCATGTTAACGTCTTACGGTAATGTTTATGTCAATGTTTATGTGAATCATTGTGAATGATCCCATTTGATAGCCTGGGCGCAAACTTCTGCGTTTATGTTACGGTTATGTTTAATTTTCATTGTGAATGGGCCTTAAAACCGCGTCCAGACTTGCAACCGAACCTCGTAACGCAAACTGGCCTTCCATTAAGACGGCCCGGGTTCGGTCTGCGTGGGATGTATGATGGAAAAGCAGACATTGCATAGGAGTTTTTTTCTCGGGGTACTCTGTTTCCCTCTTTTATTCCAACACTTCACTTCTCCTTCATTCCATCTCTCAGAATAACTGGATAAGGCGGACCGTTGTCGTTGTTCTACTCTAATAGACGGAAACATAAAGAAAATGGCGTAACGAAACCAATCTGTTTGAATCGAATGTTGATGAAACATTTAATTAGTAAAGAAGCAAATTTTTTTCCAAGAAAGTACAGTAGAACTTGGTTATAACGACATCCAAGGGACCTTGAAAATTATGTTGTTATAAACGAGTGTCGTAGTAACCGAGATTCATATTATCAGTTTAGTGAGGTGGAAAATGAAAAATAATAAACATAATTAGGCTTATTTTAGATTAAGTATTGACTTTTAAGCCTACAATGAACACAATAAAATACATGTACAATTATAAATACAGTATTCTGTATTAAAACAGTTTGTTCAGTACTCACCAAACTTATTTGCCGAGGAGTGAAGTAATCAGTCATTTTACTCTGATGTCTCCTACTTGTCCAATATACACTTTCTAAATTACATTCTATGTTCATTATTTCAGTCGCAAATTTCATTGCTCCCTCCCCTAGCTTCATAGAATTGTTCACAATTCTAATGGCTTCTAAAGCGTCACTCACTTCTTTTAGTGGCCATACTGCGTTAAAATGCGTGCACTTAGTGAAAACTTCCTGTCGAAACTGACCGCATGCAGGTACCATTAATACCGCATGAATTCGGGCAGGTTACAATGGGATGGGGAATCTGCCTGCATTCCAGAGGTCTATGATAGAAGGGAACAATAAAAGATTTGCCAGATTTCAGCAAAATACTTTGGTTCTTAGAAAATTGTATTCCAAACTGAGGTTGAAAATGACGTTATATGCGAGGTAGACGCATATGCGTTTGTCGTATTAAGCAACGTAGGAAAGCATATATCCTATGGGGAATTAGTTGGGACCACAAAATATTTGACGTTATAGGCGAGATGTCGCACAAAACGAGGTCGCTGTAACCAAGTTCTACTGTAGTTCGATTAATTAAAATGTGTCTCAGTGAAACGTACAGCAGAGTTCGTATAGGTCAGTTCCTGTCAGATGCTGTTCCAATTCACTGCGGGCTAAAGCAAGGAGATGCACTATCACCTTTACTTTTTAACTTTGCTCTAGAGTATGCCATTAGGAAAGTCCAGGATAACAGACAAGGTTTGGAATTGAACGGGTTACATCAGCTGCTTGTCTATGCGGATGACGTGAATATGTTAGGAGAAAATCCACAAGCGATTATGGAAAATACGGGAATTTTACTTGAAGCAAGGAAAGAGATAGGTTTGGAAGTAAATCCCGAAAAGACAAAGTATATGATTATGTCTCGTGACGAGAATATTGTATGAAATGGAAATATAAAAATTGGAAATTTATATTTTGAAGAGGTGGAGAAGTTCAAATATCTTGGAGCAACAGTAACAAATATAAATTATACTCGGGAGGAAATTAAACAGAGAATAAATAGGGAAATGCCTGTTATTATTCGGTTGAGAAACTTTTATCATCCAGTCTGCTGTCGAAAAATCTGAAAGTCAGAATTTATAAAACAGTTATATTACCGGTTGTTCTTTATGGTTGTGAAACTTGGACTCTCACTTTGAGAGAGGAACAGAGATTAAGAGTGTTTGAGAATAAGGTGCTTAGGAAAATATTTGGGGCTAAGAGGGATGAAGTTACAGGAGAATGGAGAAAGTTACACAACACAGAACTGCACGCATTGTATTCTTAACCTATAATAATTAGGAACATTAAATCCAGACGTTTGAGATGGGCAGGGCATGTAGCACGTATGGGCAAATCCAGAAATGCATATAGAGTGTTAGTTGGGAGGCCAGAGGAAAAAGACCTTTAGGGAGGCCGAGACGTAGATGGGAAGATAATATTAAAATGGATTTGAGGGAGGTGGGATATGATGGTAGAGACTGGATTAATCTTGCTCAGGATAGGGACCAATGGCGGGCTTATGTGAGGGCGGCAATGAACCTCTGGTTTCCTTAAAAGCCAGTAAGTAAGAAGCAATTTTTCGCCTCTACAAAAATTAGACAAAATCATAAAATCCCCAACCTACTAATTGTGACATCCCTAACTAGTTCCGAAACGTCTGAAAAATTAAACGTGGTTCAGATATACCTAACCTTACCTATTGTCATAAAAAGCACGCTATTGCAACAAGCAGTGTAGCCTAATGCGCGGTGCAGCAGTTTGCGGGGCACCGGGTGGCGGGTCGCGCCGGGTCGCCACGCCCGTCAGCCAGGCCGCGCTGCATTGTGAATGAAATTCTGCACGCAGCCAGGCTCGAAACATTTTCACATAATTTCACACCAATAAACCCTTGTTTCCGACAACACCTGCACACCTGCCCGAGGCCGCTGCCCCGGGTTCGCATTCCGACACATGCTGCAATATATGTAAGATCACCATCACTTTTGTACACAGACCTTACATGGAATTGAATCACTGCACCAGTATCAATGTTCGGCTACTTGTTCATTAGATTCGGGCTGTGATATTTTGAGTAAGCTATGTACTAGATCCAGCATTCGACTATTTATTTATTTATTTATTTATTTACTTATTCATTTTTCTATTTATTTATTTCTTTATTCATTTTTCTATTTATTTATTTATTTATTCATTTTTCTATTTATTTATTTATTCATTTATCTATTTATTTATTTATTCATTCATTTTTCTATTTATTTATTTATTTATCTATTTATTCATTTTTCTATTTATTTATTTATTTTTCTATTTATTTATTCATTTTTCTATTTATTTATTTATTTATTTATTTATTTATTCATTTTTCTATTTATTTATTTATTCATTTTTCTATTTATTTATTTATTCATTTTTCTATTTATTTATTTATTTATTCATTTTTCTATTTATTTATTCATTGTCTATTTATTTATTTATTCATTTCTCTATTTATTTATTTATTCATTTCTCTATTTATTTATTTCTTTATTCATTTTCTATTTATTTATTTATTCATTTTTTCTATTTATTTATTTATTTATTCATTTTCTATTTATTTATTTATTTATTCATTTTCTATTTATTTATTTATTTATTCATTTTCTATTTATTTATTTATTTATTTATTCATTCTTCTATTTATTTATTTATTTATTCATTTTTCTATTTATTTTTATATATATACATATACTTATTTATTTATTCATTTTTCTATTTATTTATTTATTTTTCTATTTATTTATTTATTTATTCATTTTTCTATTTATTTATTTATTTATTTATTTATTTATTTTTGTGCGAGATCGTGCGTATTTCCTTGGTTTCCGCACAAAACCAATCCGCGGAAAGTCTAAAATTCCACATTCAGTATTCCCAACCTAACACACATAACAATTTCCCTCTTCTTACCGCTTAAGTGACATATTGATTTTACTGCTTTAGGCTTTTAACATATTATTTTTAGAGACGTTCAGTATAGTAATAATTATAAATTGGACACTTACTACTGCAATTTCGCCTAAGTTGCACTGTTAATTATTGTTTTTAAATATTTGCAAAAATTTAGTAAACTCTAAATCATTACATAACCTTACCGTTTGTTTTAAGTTCGCATTTATAGACTGGGGGAAAAAAAGACAGACGTATATCTCGGCCTGCTGGAGTATAGTAAACACAGAAAACATTTTAAAGCAACAATGTTGAAGATAGATATTTTTGTTTTGCAAATTTGCCGTCATTGAACAGAAACCAAGATGGAGATTTCATTGCAACTAATTAGAAATTCCTCTTTCAGTTATGTAATAAACGATCTTCGCACAAAATAATGTACGATACACGAGCGGTATGTTTTCTTGCAATTCTCGGAAATTAAAAAAGCTCAACTACGTTTCGCTTTTTCAAAGTTTTCCTCGAACATGAAAACTTCAACATACCGCTCTTGTAAAGCATATTACTATTCTGTTTATTTATTTGTTCTATTTATATATACTTATTTGTTTATTTTTTGTTTCTTATTTACAATCTGTGTTAAGGACATTAAGGGCCAATTGTATAAAGCTCTCTGACTGCTTTGGTTAGGATCGAAGATCGGAAAGTGAACCGAGTTCAGACACTTCTTCTATTGTATAAAACTTTTCTGAGATCAAATTACCTTGGTTCAAATGCAATCTAAGTTCAGGATTTGGCAAATCGCATAAACAGGTGAAGTCCGTGATGCGCGGGCCATGTTGTATAGGTTTGTTCAGTGTCGCCAATTTAGCGACTTTAACTCTTTTTTCAACGACAATTTCTTTCAACTTTTATATTGCTTAAACAGAGATTTAGCGACCTTTTTAACACACCATAGTGACAAAATTTAATATTTCTTTGTTGTTTGTTGATAATGGAAATCTAACAACTTTCCAACTACTCTTTGGCGACTTTCCGTACACTCTGTTGGAGACACTGGTTTGTTTCGTGCATTGTAAATAATGGCGAACAATAAGAAGATTGACCGTTTTCCAAATTGTTATCATGTTATGGTGTTTGATACTGCTAAACATAATAAAGCTTTATAAAACGACAATTTTCGTTTAGTAATACAGTTAATTGAAAATTTATGAATGTGCCTATCATATCCATTAATAAATTAGTGGTTATAAACATAATATAGGCCTAATTATAGGTTATGTTATTTTATACTGCTGAACACGATAGAGCCTTATAAAATATAAGAATGTTTGTGTATTAAGGCAAGAAAATGAAAAAAAAAATATATATATATATATATACTGTATATATATATATATATACTGTATATATATATATACACCGTATCTATTAATATTAATAATAATGGTTATTCTTTTTGCACAGTCTGCCACTCGTATATTTCAAACAGAAAAGAAATAACTGAACTTGGATCATGTAACTTAATCGGAGAAATTTCTTCAGTCAAAGTTGACATCAGTTTAACACAAATTAATCTCAGATTAGACTTTATACAACACAAAATTCCAAGTTCAGCTAGAACGAGAATCAATTTAATCTCTGATCTAAGATTCAATGGTTTATACAATCAGCCCTAAGGGGTTAGGTACAGCTTAAAGGACTTAAAATTTTGGAAATATTCAACATTTTTTTTTCTCCATTACTGTATCTTGTACAATAATGAAAATTAGATGTGTAAAACACTGTTCTTCTGCTATACGATGAAAGTATTTTTACGATTTAAAAAAAATTATTTATGTATTTTTTCAAAATTCAGTTCACTGTGCAGTGATGAAACGTTTCCCTCATAACTGAAAAAGTATCCAACATTCTGTGATGAAATCTTGTGTGTATTTATGCATGTCATATCTACAATATGATGCAAGATCACTTTTCTGCTTTTGATAGATTGTCTGATAAAAAATTAATTCATTTTAAAAAATGGTCAAATATCTAACACAAAATAAAAAATATATTGTTTATTAAGGAATGTAGTATTAAAGAGCATGATATTGTAAACATGAGTTTCAGCAATAAAATAAAAGAGGGAGAACATGAAAAGGTTAACAAGTTTATGAGTTATGAGGGAAACGCTTCATCACTGCACAGTGAAGTTTGAATTTTGAAAAAAAAAAAAAAAAACAAACAAACAAACAAAAAAAAATTAATCGTAAAAAATATTTTTTTCGCATAGCAAAAGGACAGTGTTTTACACATACCAATTTTCATTATTGTACAAGATACAATAATGGAGGAAAAAAATGTTGAATATTTCCAAAAAAAATACCGCTGTAAGCTGTACCTAACACCTTAAGTAAATGTGATGAAATGTATGTAACATGAAATTAACAGTTAAATCATAATTCTGCTATTATTGAAAGCGAAATACATAAGTAATAGAGATGAACAAAACTAACTGCCGCTCTCGCTCGCTGTGTTCGTTGCATTTGTCTTTCGAGTCTCGTCTCGTAACTCTCGTGCGCTTCGAGTCTCGCTCATAATTCTCGAAATAGCGTTTGATCGGCGTGGAAAGATTTCGTAACTTTGAATAACATACATCATTGAAATAAATAACATTATAAATGTTTAAATGAGATAAAAAGACAAAACAAAACCGTACCTTACAGTTATAAAAATGTTCTGGTTCTATTATATGATATTATATAAATAGAAAAAGAAACAGTTCTCAAATAAATTTGCATTTCTAAGAAACATAAAACATAACGTTAAATAAAGCGTTATAATAAGGGCATAGCAATTAAATAAAGACTAGGGAACGGATTATTATACACTGAAAGGTAGAGATGATATTTCAGATAGGCTACTTGACTGTTTATACATATATAACAGTTGCCAATGTAGATAAAACTTCAGTCAGTTATAAACAACTGTGGCGATTGAAGGCTGCTTGACGTTCGAGAGTTGATCACTCCCGAAGTCCCGATGATGTCTTGAAACACTCACAAGCAGTCTTTACGTCAAAGACGTGACGTAGACAACATTGTTGTGCGGGTTTTCGACTTTGCGGGCGCTGTTAGTCTTGCTTTCTCGATCGTTGTTCAACTCTAATAAGTATCTACTTCCCTGTAAGTCTAAGATATGGTAATGAAGTCAGTGTGTTGAATTATTTTCCAACACAACTTCATTTCTTATTCCGACTGTCCATTTCACACGCTCCATTCTTTTCCATATCCACATTTCAAATAAATATTTCGATTCCATTCTCTTGACTTTGTCGTAATGACCTTCTTTCTGTCACCCTACAGTGCCACACTCCACACAAAGCACTTCCCTAGTCTCTTCCTTAGGTTTTTTTTTTTTTTCCAACAACGTAGTGAAAACATGATATTAACAATCTTCAGCCCTCATTTCTCAGTTTGCATTAGGCCTAGTCTGTTTTTTTTTTTTTTTTTTTCATTATTCCTTCATTATAGAAAATAATTGCGGTGATGCAAAAATGGATTTCGATTTTCTCCGAAACACGTTCTCAACATCACTTGATACTGAAACAGTGAATTTCGCCATGTTGTCTATATTACTGTCTGTCGGAAATGACCGGAAGAGAAGGAAAAGGAGAAATGAAGGAATAAAATAACAAAGCAGACAGTAAGAAATGAAAAAAGACGCCTCAGTGATTTTGCCACGTCCGAGTGTGTGCCCTCGCTGCTCCGCGCTGTCCAGAGATCAGACCCAAGGCAAGGTCCATAATGCACATGTGAGGAGAACCTTACGTCAGGGCTGGGGTAGTATCCTAGCAACAACGTGACATGTGAGGTTATCTGCAGTCAGCAGCCGACCCAGCTCACGAGTCGGCTGAGCGATAATGGTCGACGACATGCATCACCGTGTGAATCATGCATATTCATACTCCACACCATCAGGGCAAAGATGTCCTTACATGATGAACGTAATTGTGCTCTGATTCATTTCTTAAAACATTACGGCTAAATTTAGTGCACGTAGCAAATAATTGTTTTCATATCTATTATATCTATTAGCCCTAGAATTTTATCCTGAAATTCCGGTAATGATGAATTTCTGTCACAAACGAATGTGGGGATATGGATCTATATATACTAATTTCTGAGAAACATGTCTGGAGACCACGCTGCCTACATAATTTCCAACACAAACGTTTCTAGAGACACACTATCTACATAACTTCACGCTGTCTATGTAACTCCTGATACAAACATTTCTGGATACACACTATCTACATAACTTCACGCTGTCTATGTAACTCCTGATACAAACGTTTCTGGATACACATTATCTACCTAACTTCACGCTGTCCATGTAACTTACACTATCTACATAACTTCACACTATCTATGTAACTCCTGATACAAACTTTTCTGGATACACACTATCTACATAACTTCACGCTGTCTGTGTAACTCCTGATACAAACATTTCTGGATACACACTATCTACATAACTTCACGCTGTCTATGTAACTCCTGATACAAACGTTTCTGAAGACACTATCTACATAACTTCACGCTGTGTATGTAACTCCTGATACAAACGTTTCTGGATACACACTATCTACATAACTTCACGCTGTCCATGTAACTTACATTATCTACATAACTTCTGACACAATCTTCCTGGGGATCACGCTGTCTACATAATTTTTGTGTCGGAGATATGATGTCAACGTAATTTTTTACACAAACCTTTCTGGAGACACGCTCTGTGTAAATTCTGATGCAAAAGTTTGTGGAGAGATGCTGTCTATAATGTTTTAAATAAACTTGTCTGAAGACAACTTGTCACATAATATCGTGATGAACGTGATAGGCTACATTTATTATTAATTACATCTTACACACTTGGAACAATTTAATTTTTTGTATAGCTTATATGTTACGAATAATAAACGAGTCTATCCAGGCATTTAGTATATTTTTCCAACCATTATGCCAGTATTTAAAGTGCACTCATATAATGTAACATTCCATTTTATAAATTTCAAACAAAATAATTACATTTACTACTATTACTACTACTACTACTACTACTACTACCACCACCACCACCACCACCACGACCACCATCACCACCACCAGAAAAAGTAGTTCGGGTCACATCTTCCATCCGTCCGTCTGTATACGGAGAATTTTTTCCTTAACTATTGGACTTTTCTTTTTTTGTAGACTCTTCAGTTCTACGCGCCATTTTATCAGGGAATGATGTACATGAAATATAATAATTTTAATAGGCGAATTTTGTTCATATTCAGTTATCTACGAGTATATTTATCTGGAAATTATGTGTGAAACATTTCAGTAAAAATTGTAGGTTTTTGTTTTAAATAAAGACGTGATCGGTATAAATAAAATCTTAGAATTTCCTTTGTGTTCTTATATCACACAAACAAACGGTACAATTCACATAGAAATGACTTCCTAAGAGAAATTGATTATTTATATTTTTTGGATCCGTTTCAGTCTATATTTTCATCTCCCCCCCCCCCTATGTCCCAGTCCCACAAATCCAGCACCTACATTGTATGCTTATAGCCTATAGCTACTACATACTTAGGCATATTCTTTCGTGTTTATTGTATCATAAATCGTAAACTAGCTTGGTTCAGTTATTAATGTAGATCTTCCCCTTATGAAATAGGAAATTAATTGCCTCAGTCAAGGTTAGACTGGCAGTCTCTTCCAACTCAGAGAAGCTCCCCAACGCGCTTCACGACGTCCATTAGAACTGTGTCCTTTTGGCTTACATTATAGTAGTTATATTGTTGGTCTTCTTTGCATTCGAACTATTTAAGTTAAATATGGAGTAGTTAATTTCGCGGGTTCTCGTATAAAGGGTGTTAAGTCAAATTGCAAGGTTTGTAAACTTCTCTCCTTTGGTACTGAACAAAACCCCTTTGTCACAAAATATGGAGCACTGTAACTGCATCATAGATGGAAGAATGACTTAACCCCTTTAACACAAGAGAAAAGTAATTGTGGATAGTTCAAATCTGTACTTATTCCAGTTTAGACAAATCAACTTAACCCCCTTTACACGAGCACCCGCGATTTTTTCTTCCGACTTGTAGGGCTATCTTATATTAAATTCTTCACGTACTCTATTGTGAGTACTGTATACATATTGTCTCAATATCTGGCATGAGAAACTGATTTCTGCAGTTTGTATTCTTAGGCCCAATTGTATAAACAATTTAATCTTAGATCAGAGGTTAAATTGATCCTTGTTTTAGCTGAACTTGGAATTTTGTGTTGTATAAAGTCTAATCTGAGATTAATTTGTCTCAAACTAAAGTCAACTTTGACTGAAGAAATTTCTCCGATTAAGTTAGATGATCCAAATTCAGTTATTTCTTTTCTGTTTGAAATATACGAGTGACAGATTATGCAAATAAAAATCCATTATTATTAACATTAATAGATATGATAGGTACAGTTATATATATTTCTTTCAATTTCTTGCCTTAATACACAAACAATCTTATATTTTATAAGGCCCTATCGTGTTCAGCAGTATCAAATAACATAACCTATAATTATATTATGTTTATAACAACCATTAATTATTAATGGATATGATAGGTACATTCATAAATTTTCAATTAACTGTATTACTAAACGAAAATTGTCCTTTTATAAAGCTTTATTATGTTTAGCAGTATCAAACACCATAACATGATAACAACTCGGAGAACAGTCAACCTTCTTCTTATTGTCCGCCATTATTTACATTGCACAAAAAACCACTGTCTCCAACAGAGTGTACGGAAAGTCGCCAAAAAGTAGTTGTAAAGTCGCTAGATTTCTCATTATCAACAAAGAAAGATTAAATTTGGTCATTATGGGATGCTAAAAATGTCACTAAATCCCTATTTAAGCAATATAAAAGTTAAAATAAATTGTTGTTGAAAAAGAGTTAAAGTCGCTAGATTGGCAACACTGAACAAACCTGTATAATATGGTCCGCGCATCACGTATTTCACCTGTTTATGCGATGTTGCCAAATCCTTTTCACGAGAACTTAGATTGCATTTGAACCAAGGTAATTTGATCGCAGAAAAGTTTTATACAATAGAAGATGTGTCTGAACTCGGTTCACTTTTCGATCTTCGATCAAAGTTGATCTTTAGTCAGGGAGTTTTATACAATTGGGCCTTAATCTGGCTGTTATTTTTAAAACCCAGTTTTTCCTACTCATATTAAAAGTGATACTTCTAATACACATGCAAAGTCTAACAATTATTTTATCCTTCCTGCCATATTTCTTAATGTTTTGTGGATACTTCCATACATATGCCTACGTTCTAATCTAGTTAATTTTAATCTATATCACTTCCTTGTTCGTAAGTTGCTAGGCAACCCTGCTCTAATTGAAAACAGTCACCTGTTTTGTTGTATCATTATTTAAGTAGGTCTATAAGTATTTCGGATATAACTCGGAATTTATCTTTGATTTTTGGCAAGACTAATAATAATACATAAAAGGCAAATGGTACAAGCACGTCGTTTTCGATTAAATTAACAATTGAACTTCAATGACGGAGGTGATTGTTCCGCCTGTCGGATTACCTCCCATATGAATATCTTGGGTTCCAGTGTTCCAGTCAAGCTCCTTGTGCGTCCACATACTTGTAGCACGGACTGTACAGTAACGGCCTCTTATGTGTTTGTGCATGCTCAGCTCCTCTCGAGAGCTGCAAATCGGTGTCTTTGTTACCGCGGCCGGCGACCCTACAACACGTTCTGTTTGCGAGGATTGGTCCAACAATAGCGACGCTTTAACAACTCAAGTGTCCACTATCATTGTACACCCATGTTTTTCGAACCAAAGTGTTAGCACAACAATGCATATTGCGAACCATTGCTCATCCTTCATTTGACTCTGTTCAACAATGCACGAATCATGGTCCACGCTTCATCCTATTTTCATATAGTCAGTTTAACAATATGTATCACGAATCATGGTCCACATTCTATCTGAATCTTAGTTCATCAACGCACATCACCAATCACTGTTCACGGTTCATTTTATTGTCGGTATACTACACAAGAGTAAAGCTCATTCACAATGAAAATTAAATATAACGTAAGCGTTAACTTAAGAATATGAACGTTACGGTAAAATCAAGAAGTCATACCATCATTCACGATGGGAACATAAACATAACAAAAAATATACTTGGTAACCATGGAAACATAACAACGACGCCATTTCCTCATATTCTGTCGTATACTTCAGCGCTCTACGATTGTGTTCTGTTTGCAAATCTCGTAAGCAACAGCATGAAATTTTGGAGTTCGCAAACTTTCATGTTAACGTATTACGGTAATGTTTATGTCAATGCTTATGTGAATCATTGTGAATGATCCCATTTGGTAGCCTGGCCGCAAACTTCTGTGTTTATGCAGTATTTACATAATCTGATATCGGTAACGATGGAATTATTCCTAAAGCAAAGAAATCTATTGGATATTTTTAGCCTATAAAAATTGTTCGGACTGTGTTGGACATATTCAATAACGTACAAAATATACCCTCAAGTCCTAAGTGCAGGATAATGGATCTGCAAGCAAGCATAGTACGGTTGTATGATTATATTGATGATAATAACATTAGTAGTAGTAATAATAATAATAATAATAATTATTATTATTATTATTATTATTATTATATTAATAATAAATTCTTATTGAATTTGGTATTCCCAAGAAACTAGTTCGATTAATTAAAATCTGTCTCAGTGAAACGTACAGCAGAGTCGGTATAGGTCAGTTTCTGTCAGATGCGCTTCCAATTCACTGTGGGCTAAAGCCAGGAGATGCACTATCACCTTTACTTTTTAACTTCGCTCTAGAGTATGCCATTAGGAAAATCCAGGATAACAGAGAGGTTTTGGAATTGAACGGGTTACATCAGCTTCTTGTCTATGCGGATGACGTGAATATGTTAGGAGAAAATTCACAAACAATTAGGGAAAACACGGGAATTTTAGTTGAAGCACGTAAAGAGATAGGTTTGGAAGTAAATCCCGAAAAGACAAAGTATATGATTATGTCTCGTGACGAGAATATTGTACGAAATGGAAATATAAAAATTGGAAAGTTATCTTTTGAAGAGGTGGAGAAGTTCAAATATCTGAGAGCAATAGTAACAAATATAAATGACACTCGGGAGGAAATTAAGCACAGAATAAATATGGGAAATGCCTGTTATTATTCGGTTGAGAAGCTTTTATCATCCAGTCTGCTGTCGAAATTCTGAAAGTTAGAATTTATAATACAGTTAATTGCCGGTTGTTCTTTATGGTTGTGAAACTTGGACTCTCACTGTGAGAGAGGAACATAGCTTAAGGGTGTTTGAGAATAAGGTGCTTAGGAAAATATTTGGGGCTAAGAGGGATGAAGTTACAGGAGAATGGAGAAAGTTACACAACACAGAACTGCACGCATTATATTCTTCACCTGACATAATTAGGAACATTAAATCCAGACGTTTGAGATGGGCACGACATGTAGTACGTATGGGCGAATCCAGAAATGCATATAGAGTGTTAGTTGGGAAGCCGGAGGGAAAAAGACCTTTGGGGAGGCCGAGACGTAGATGGGAGGATAATATTAAAATGGATTTTGAGAGAGGTGGGATATGATGATAGAGAGTGGATTGATCTTGCTCTGGATAGGGACCGATGGCGGGCTTATGTGAGGGCGGCAATGAACCTTCGGGTTCCTTAAAAGCCGTTTGTAAGTAAGTAAGTAATGAAAAATAGTCACATCATGACATTAACTATAATAATATTTCATTTATAATGTAATAATGTCATCAAACCACCTCAAGTTTTGTAGTTTTTAATATCCAATACACAGCTGTACCCAGAAAATTACACACCACAGAATCGAACCTGTAAATTATTTTTAGTACGTTAAGTTTTTAATAACAATTTAATTTAATTTAATTTGAGCTCTAAATATTTCAGCATTCTTGCAGATCATGGCCTTCGTGTAATATTGTTTACTGTAGTGTGTGTTTTGTTTTATTCTGAAATGCAATTAGCTAGTTCTCAAAACTGACGACAGATGGATTTTGGGAAATAGAAAAATTATGTTGAAAAATTGACATTTCACTGAAAACTACTATTTTTCTGAAAAACTTTGAGTTCCAAGCTTTAAAATGAGGGATCATTTATTAAAATTCGTTCAGCCGTTTTCCCATAATTTCCATTACCAATTCAAATTATATATATATATATATATATATATATATAATAAAAAATGTCTCATTAGAAGTTTCTTTATGACCGCCTAGTGTGGTATTATTAGACAAAATAGCCTACACTTTCAGGCCACAATAGCGGAATTTTGAAATTTCCTCAGTATCATATTTATAGAAAACACGTACAGAATTCATAAATTCATAAACCATAATTTACATGACTACAAATAGCAGTCAGTATAGTATCTAGTACCGTCAGCAGCACCTGCAGAAATTGCACTCCGGAAGAATATAAAGAGATGCAGACGTGTGATTGGATTAGGAGCGGTTCAGTGAGTAGAACTGTAAATTGTGATTTATCAAACAAAGACCGTGTGTCAAGTTTCAGGTTGTTTATTATTGTTATTATTATTATTATTATTATTATTATTATTATTATTATTATTATTATTATTATTAGCCTATTATATTTATGCAATCTTGGCTGAGATCGGTGGTGGGTTGGACACCCTGCGCCCGCATGCTGTGACCCCCATGCATCTGTGTGGTCCCGTTGTGTCCCAGGAATATGAGCAGCGTCGCCGGGATGCCGGAAGTGGATCAATCCTTCGCCCCCTCCCCGCAACTTGTATCTGTGGCTGGTCCCGCACCTTTCAGCATATTCAGCGCCAAATGATGGACAAGCACAAGAGGATTAAATCCCACAATCAAGTAACACATTTCAATCACTGGTCAAGTATCGTGCCTTATATGCCCTGCCACTTGTGCATAATGGCTAATAGCAAGGGCAGTTCCAGTCCTTGAAGTTTTGTTGTGGTAATAATAATAATAATAATAATAATAATAATAATAATAATAATAATAATAATAATATCTTCATCTCTATTCTTAAGCTGACATTATTAGGAACATTAAATCCACACGTTTGAGATGGACAGGGCATGTAGCACGTATGGGCGAATCCAGAATTGGATATAGAGTGTTAGTTGGGAGGCCGGAGGGAAAAAGACCTTAGGGGAGGCCGAGGTATAGGAGGATAATATTGAAATGGATTTGAGGGAGTTTGAATATGATGATAGGGACTGGATTAATCTTGCCCAGGATAGGGACCAATGGCGGGCTTATGTGAGGGCGGCAATGAACCTCCGGGTTCCTTAAAAGCCAAAAGTAAATAATAATATCTTCATAGATAGCCTGTTAAAAGAACGGTAAAGAAGAAAGTAAAATGATTCCAAATGATCTAAAAGTACTTCAAAGTATTAAAAATGAACAAAAAACGCCGAAAAATATAAAAATGACACATTAGTTCAAAAATTTAAAAAATGCAATATAAGAATTACTTTTTTACTTCGGAATATGTATTATATGACTTTCTTGTGTTAAATTGTATCGTACCTGGTCCAGTTCTGAGAATGACCCATAACAGGTCGAAACATGTTAACCAGGTACGATAGAATTTAACACAAGAAAGTCATATAATACATATTCCGAAGTGATACAGTGTTAAAAGTTGTGTAATCAAGATGTATACTTTTACGTTGATATTAACATATAAAGAATTTCTATATCAATAGGCATCGTTCTAATGTGAAAAATAAGATGACTTTTCATCGACATCCGCCCCCCTAAACATAACTTATTATTTCGACAAATGAGAAAAAAAAAAGTGATTTTGTATAGTTGTCATCATGGACTATTCAATTCGACCTGAATACATTTTCCGTACTGAATACGATCCCTGTTTTCATGCAATTTTCGTTACGTATTGAAAACGATCTGAGTACGGAAGCTGAAATTTCGAAAGTAGTTATGTTGGTTAACATGTCATCGACTTATTAGCGTGTTGGTCACTCTGTAGGCATTAGCTATAAACAATGTTGCGTTTTCCAAATATGGCGCATGAAAACTTAATATTCTGGCTGTTAATGAATAATGGTAATATGGACTTTTAGGAAAATACGAAATATTATGTTTTACAAGACTCTTTTTCAACATACATATTGTTGATAAAACAGCTGACACATCAAACAAATGACGATCGACCATGCGCTTAACGTATTGAGATCGTATTGAATACGATACCCGTTTTCATGGAACTCAATTCGAACTGAATACGATCCGATCCCACTTCTTTAGGTGTATCGACCTTGAGACTCAGATCGAATTGAGTCCCCGTTTTCATGGAGATCTCAATACGGTAAGTGTATTCAGATCGATCTGAATACTCCATGAAATCGTAGTATGTATATAATAACAACAACAAATACTAAGAACACAGAAAGTAATAAATAGCTTTATATTTCCAGACTGTGATTTAAAGAAAGAAATCTTTAGCGTCGAGGTTAGGAAGTAATGTACAGTATACAAATATACCGCAAGCAGTACATTAAATTAACTACTGTAAATAGTCATCTATTGTCTAGGATAGCAATACATGTACCAAGAGAGAATGTAGGACCAGTAAAACATTTAATATAAACTATGCTAGGACATGTTATTACAAGTACTCTCCACTTCTTAGAATCTGTTCCTTCTATAATAAACTGAGCAATATTGACATCTTTCAGGACAGAACCACACTCTTGAGAGAAATAAATACCGGTAGCTTTCAAAACACTCCATAAGTATTTTGCTAATAAATAGCTCTTTAACTTGTCTCTATATTGCATTTTTGGTCTCCTTTCTTAAATTATGTCATATCATATGACTTAATGTAGGCCTAATCCCTCATCATTTATTGTATTGTTGTTATTAATCTGTGATTAGTTATTTGCATTTCATCACTTGCGCTGTTACATTAATATAATCTAAGTTTTCTTTTATACTGTAAATACTTTTGATTTTGTTTACCGAGATTTTCATGTTATATTTGTTTGATATGTATTGTTGAGTAGTATTGGATTGTAACAGTTTAAGTTTAAATTACCATTATTACATGTATTACTGCTGCTGATTATCCTCGCTTTTCTCTACTCTGTAATTACATTGTGGAGTGGATGAAATAAATAAATAAATAAATAAACTTGAACTCTCTGCATTCGACGAATCGTACGCGACGCGCATGTGCTGTAGAACTACTTTAGTAAGCAACGCTCAGCTTCCATCCTCGGTAGTATAGTGGTCAGTATCCCCGCCTGTCACGCGGGAGACCGGGGTTCGATTCCCCGCCGGGGAGAACTTTTTTTTTTTTTCCTTATTACTTTGTATTTTTGTTATGATTAAGGCATTCAAACAAAATTTATATTTTATGCTATTTAGAAACCGATAAATATCGTGTACTTCCAGCCCGACCATGTCTTGTTCCCAACAATAATATTAATTTGATTCAGCATCGCAACAGCTAAGATGCACATCTTCAGCGTGGTGGGTGTTTGAACCTTTTCGAGGGTAGGGGTGTTTACCCGTTGTCAGATGTAGATACAGCGCTAAGAACGTCTCACTGTTGTGGAAGTAGCATTCCTTGTCATAAGCAAGTTTCGTCACACGTGAGTAACAGATCCAGATCGCATATAATAGATTTCTCAACCTAGGCTTTAACGGCAACAACTTTTATCAATTTCACTGTGCTGCCATCTAGCTACTGCACAAGAAGTCACGTCATAACTCTCATTTGAATTGCATGAAACAAATGTACTTCCATTTAGCGGTCGTTACCAATCGACGGTGGCGATTCTGGTGGTTGTTCTCTTCTACATGTTACCGTCTTTTACATGGGTTTGTAGGAAATTCTAATCCTACCTACTTTTTTCAAGGTCAAGTCGATTTTCAGGCCTAACTACTACACAAATACGAATAACAAAATGCTAATACCAGTAATAGAAAATACATTTTCATTTAAATATTGTCCGCTTTCTTTATTTAAAATAACCGGTGAATTCTCTGTAAATAAAAATAAAATAAAAACAGAGTAATGAAAAATAAATATTTTACAGTAAACGTTCTGATTAGGCTAAAACAGTGATGTCAAAGCAAGCGCATTTTTCTGACCTTGACGTCGTGCTCGGGCATCAAGCGTTAGATATGGAATGAGGAAGGGTTATGAATATGAATAAGCAGCCTGTTTTATTTAAAAAACAGTGGTGCATAAACTTCAAACGGAACGTGAAATGTTATGTCGTTATTTTTATATGGCTTCTTTCTGTTTGATATTATCTATATTGTCTGAAAAAAGTACTAACACCAATTTCTCAATATTGCAGTTGTGTTTTAAACGTTAATAACATAATAAAGAGTTAAGAAGGAATATTCACACACATTCCATAGTAGTACAACCATAACGAATAGAAAGAAGTAGTGGTCGCACTCTGTTAATTCAAACGGCCGATACCACGCGGCGCTAGTGCAGGGTTCGCTCAGTCTGTTCCGTGTGTAAGTACGTAAATACATTTAACGTAAGTTGCACTGTTTATCTTTCGCTCCATATACGTACGTAACTGGCATTGTACTTACAACATTAAGACTATTTGAAAGAAAAACACATTCATATACATCACACTGTAAAACAAATAATAGTTTAATATGTAAAACTTAACTTAGGGCTGCTTGTAGGCATGCAATATATACTCACCAACAGTTACTTGTCCGACACTTTGGAGAACTTACGAGATGATTTGGCGGCTCTCGGAGCTTGGAGTTCTCGTCGGATTTGTTTCGTCCGGAAGGAGAACCGGCATTTCATATAGTGAAAAATTAGTTTCGGTATGATATGCATGGCATGATCCAAGCAGCATCCTGTTCCCGGTGGTTGAATTACAATTGAGGTAATACTGTCTATTCACTCGTGAAATATGTCGCCCCACATTCCATCGCTCAATTTTTCTTTTATTGTCTGTTCTGTTTGCATAAGCAAATGAAACACGCACGCCCTACAACCCGGAACAAAACACGAAGGCATTGCTTCAAATATAACACGACAAAAACATAATAATCTCGTCCTTTAATAAATAAATCGTGAGAGCTACTCACTTGTCACTCGTGTACGAATAATTGCAGATTAGTGTATTGGCACTTAAAGTATTTAACGCACTTAATTACACTAAAAAAGCAAACGAAATGAACGAACTCTCTACTGCTTCTTTTATGGATATTCGCTTCCAACTGAGCAATACCGATCGCAGCGCCACTAATTCTCTTGGTCACCGTCGACAATGCTGAACAGATAGGAGTGCGCACACTTCTTCTTTCTATTCGTTATGGTACAACTATACTGTACTAAGTGGATGAAACACATCATTCATAAAGAAAGTTATATCCCCCCCCCCAAAAAAAAGATCAAGTATGACATGATAAGCTGGAATTTATATTGATGATATCTTTAGCCTTATAAAAGTAATCAATAAACTAATCGAAACAATATTACAGTACAAAGCAAAGTTACCTAGGTACTGTATCTGTTTTAAGTGCAACTAATATTACATAACAAAACTCTTATCGCATTATGCTTTTAAGTTTATAATGGTGAGCAACTTCCTATCATCAGAATATTAAATTATTTTCTCGAAATCTGCTGAAGCTATAGAGCTGACATTTTCACACCACATGAGCACATATCTTTTGTTTATGATGTAACAGTAGTTGCTTTGTTAATTCATTTCCTTACAAACAATTTCCATGCGAATATTTTCAACATTTTCAATACACTATCTTCAGTAATACGTATTTTCGATACTTATATTAGATTTACGAAAACATCGCTTCATTACCTACCTGTAAGGCTACCAGATAAACATATCTGAAAATTTCGTTTAAAAAAGTTGAGAAAATATTCCTTTTGAATAAAAATCAAACTTGTGAAAAATTAGCATTGAAATTATAATGCACTTATACTTCTCAGGCAAATCTAAAAATTAACATGGATACAGTTTTAATAAGTTCTCTTCCCTTTATCTATTGAATCAGTGCTGGCCATCCCTGACTATAGCTCGACCAAGCGGTATATAAAACCTCTTTCGTCTGTCTCTTTCCTTTCCGCTGTAAAGCGCTCAGGCTCTCCTGAGCTCTAAAGCGCGCACTTGCGCCTATGGGCATCAATTGACATGACTGGGTTAAGATTTCATAATAGGTTAGGTTTTCGTATTGTGAAAATTGGCGCTATCAAGATAGGCATTTATAGGCACTCTAATGTAAATATATCCCCTGGGTTTGAAACAAATTTATCTGTAAAAAGAAAGAAAGAAAATAAAGAAACTACTGGAGGAAGTACTGGAACAAAATACGTAAAAGAGAAAAATCTGAATCCCAGTAGTATGCCTGAGTTGGATTATCTTCCTGCTACTTGTTTGTTTTTCTCCCATACATGTAAATCCCAACATCTGTAGGCCATTTCCTAGCACGTCTTTTATTATTATTTTTTTTTTCTGTCATGGGGATGAAAGTATATAATAAGCTCCCCAGTCAATATTATAAGTTACTAACCAATGGTTTCAAAACTAGATTTTATAATTGGCTTTTAATTAATCCTTTCTACTCTGTACATGAGTTTCTTAACATAAATTCATAGGAAATTGTTTTTAATAAATAAAATTGTTTACATTTAGTTACAAATATTACATTAAGAGTGAAGTGTTTTCATTAATTTTAGTGTTTCAAAATGTTTTGTGTTTTCATTCTAATTAAACTTTACTGTTTTCATTATATGTGTATTTTCAAATGTATGTTTTTTTCCTCCCTTATGTATTGTGACGAAACCTATCATTGTATGTCTAATTAAACTTTACTGTTTTCAATTATATGTGTATTTTCAAATGTATGTTTTTTTCCTCCCTAGCTGGCTACGGACTGGAAGGTCCGGGGTTCGATCCCAGGTGGTGACAGGATTTTTTCTCGTTGCCAAACTTTCAGAACGGCCCCAAGGTTCACTCAGCCTTCTATAAAATTGAGTACCGGGTCTTTCCCGGGGGTAAAAGGCGGTCAGAGCGTGGTGCCGACCACACCACCTCATTCTAGTGCCGAGGTCATGGAAAGCATGGGGCTCTACCTCCATGCCCCCCAAGTGCCTTCATGGCATGTTACGGGGATACCTTTACCTTTTTACCTTTATGTATTGCGACGAAACCTATCATTATATGTTTAAGGGGAGTTGGTCATTATCGCATGCAAAATAATGGTAAAAATATCCTCTCTTCAAGCACTCATAAATATAATACAATTTATCACAGCTCTTTCATTTTTTAGTGATATATGTATACACATTAAGGTTTGAAATGAAAAAGAATGGTTACTCTAGAGTAAATCTTTATCCTTAAATTAATTTTTTTAATTAAGCACAATTTTTTTTTATAAATCCACTACATGTCTGTGATTAGGTACATTCTATTCACTTATTATAGCACATATAGAATTGAAAATTTGACCACTTACTGCTAATAGATACTAAAACATACCCTACTAAAATTATTCATGTATCTATAATATTATGAGTATAGGGCTTATAGCAATCATCACCGTCAATAAATTAAAAAGGAA
This sequence comes from Periplaneta americana, assembly GCF_040183065.1. Classification (NCBI taxonomy): domain Eukaryota; kingdom Metazoa; phylum Arthropoda; class Insecta; order Blattodea; family Blattidae; genus Periplaneta; species Periplaneta americana. Next base: position 202,640,446 of record NC_091120.1, read on the forward strand.
TTCAAGATTAGTATAAGCCGTATGCCCATAATATTACAGATATTTTAATAATTTTAGTAGGGTATGTTTTAGTATCTATTAGCAGTAAGTGTCCAAAATTTCAATTCAATGTGTGCTATGATAAGTGAATAAAGTGTACCTAATCACAGGTATGTAGTGAATTTATATAAAAAATATGATTAAATTCAAAAATTAATTTAAGGGTAAGATTTACACTAGATTAACCATTCTTCTTTCATTTTAAAGCTTAATGTGTATACATATATCACTAAAAAAATGAAAGACCTGTGATAAATAGTATTACATTTATGACTGCTTGACGGGGTTTTCAGCTCTCCGTGCTGATGCTTTAACCACTAAGCCACGCCGGGTACAATCCCGACACCGTTGAGAATCGTCTCAGATTAAGCTCCATCTCTTGGGTTCCCCTCTAGTGGCCGCCCTCTGCACTCATCATCTGAGAAAGCAGAATATCTGCATGAAAATATCATATGTACTTCGGTACATCAAAATAAATATGATATGCGTAATAAATCACTTTGTGATTTAAAGACGGCGCCCATACCGTCGGACCCCGGCCAACCAGTCACTCATTTGAGTGCACCTCTACACATGTATGGACTTCGGTCCTGCGTGCATAGACATCTATGACGTAGTGCTTCGGTACATCAAAATAAATACTGTTTAGCTTTGTTTGTCAATTATGTTCCTAATAAGTCAAGTGTAGACTATGCGTATGTTTTCTGTCTATAGAAGCAAAAGAGCATTTTTATTTGCCTGCAGATCTCTATGCCAATTCAGAAGTTACTGAACGAACGGTGGAGCCGAAAGCTTTACACCCCCAACGAGACGTTATTTTGGATCTCAGCCGCGGCGTAGCGCTGCTGGATTCAGTTTCAAAAGTCATTATTTAACAAACTTGGTCAAATTTTTCTTTCTTATCAATGTTACACCTTTATTTTAGTTGTAACTCCCGCTAGTTTCTGCATCTCTTCAGCATCGTTTCCATTAAAGACTTTAATAATAATAATAATAATAATAATAATAATAATAATAATAATAATAATAATAATAATCTATACTAATAATAAATCTGTAGCCGAAATTTTTCTGGTAATTTTCGATTTTCCAAAAATAATTGGTCCTAACATATATAATTAACCACCCTGAAACCGAAAATCGCTTTTTTGAAATTTTTGTTTGTATGTCTGTCTGTCTGTCTGTCTGTCTGTATGTTTGTTACCTTTTCACGCGATAATGGATGAACGGATTTCGATGAAAATTGGAATATAAATTACTTTCATTGTAACTTAGATTTTAGGCTATATGGCATTCAAAACACATTATTTAAAAGGGGGGTTATAAGGGGGCCTGAATTAAATAAATCGAAATATCTCGCTTATTATTGATTTTTGTGAAAAATGTTCCATGACAAAAGTTTCTTTAAAAATAATTTTCGATAAGTTTTATTCCTTGAAAAAGTTTGATAGAACTGATATTTAATGAGATAAATGAGTTTTAAAATTAAAATAACTGCCATCTAAGGCCGTATAATGAATTAAAAAACAAATGACTCGGTCTATAAGGGGCCTTGGACAGCAACAATCGAAAGCTATGAAAGATAGCCTACAGAGAATGTTTCCGTGTTTTTATGAAGTAATATCGGAAGCTAAATTAACCGATTTGTATAATTAATTATTATTTCAGCATTGGAAAGTGTAGTTTCTTTAGATGGACATAATGTTATAATGTTATTACAGTAACTTCTGATATGATATAATATAATATAATATAATATAATATAATATAATATAATATGTAATATTATATAATATAATTTAAGTTATTTGAAGGGTTCAGAACCATAGTGGGCCAAGCTCCATTTACACAATACGTAGAAAACAATGGTTAAAATTAAGTTATTACCATAATTCAATGGAAACCTATAACAAGTAAAATAAAATATACACATTAAATCTAAATGATGTGAATGTTCATTAAGCTATGGTTGCATGTAATAAAATTAGAAACATGTTAAAGGAAATGTCATTGCACCAAATGAGTGTCTCTGGACCAAAATGATCGCATTTTAATTATTTGGATGCAATTTAAATTAAGTAATATATTAAACGATTTATCCTTCTATCAAACACGAATGTTCCCTGGATCAAATGTCCTATTTCAATTATGTAATTACTTTATATTTATTTCTAACGGGTGCAGCGGAGCGCACGGGTACGGCTAGTAATAATAATAATAATAATAATAATAATAATAATAATAATAATTGTTTTCAATGGGTATTATTCCGGTTATAAATGTAGCAAAAAATGTCAACGACTTTCGCAGCTTAGTAGCTGAACGAACTTTCTCCACGCATTGACAGGAATTAAAAGACGTGCAGGAAGCGTGCGCATGCATGAAGGTGTCGTCACGCCTTGTTGTGGCGAGGGGCACGTTCGCGCGTGCCGTATCAGGCTCGCGTCCCACTCGTTGTTTATCAGATCCTCTTGAGTGTGTCATTGCTATTCCTGCCTCCCCCAGCGCTATGCAAGGAAACGCAAACTGTGCTGCGCGAGACCCGGTGGGACTACACACAGCTGTTATACGACACCAAAGTCACTAATACACGGATCTACAGTTTTATACAAATTGCAAACAGATTGATCAGAATTTTCATCTTCTCCTGTCTTTATTATGTTTCGTCCTTCCCTCTTAGTCGTAATAAGACTTACTCTTCTTCAGCTACTTCGCCCTTCCCATCATCGCAATTTAACTCACCAACACCTTTGTCATCACTAGATCGCGGAACTTCGTGCAATTGCATGGTTTTATTGATTTGGCGTATTGAAAGAGTAAAGTGAATCTTTGCCGATCATCGTTTTTACGTTCGAATGAAGCCAACTTTATTTTGCATAAATGCATAGTGGAAACACTAGTAATGCCCCACTTCGATTATTGTGATTCTCTACTGACTGACCTCAATGTCAACCACAAAAATTACAACGTGTTCATAATTCTTGTGTTCGCTTCGTCTGCGATGTCCGTCGCGCTGACCACATTACCCCATCCTTCCGAACTCTAAACTGGCTACGGCTTAACGAACGTAGAAATTTTTATTCTCTTGTTCTCCTTTTCCAAGTCCTTCACACCTCTACACCTACCTACCTTGCCTCCCGTTTCAGTTACCTGTCATATCATAATCTCTTCACACGCACGCAAAATAGCCGCATACTAGCCATACCAACACATAAGACATCATCGTATTCATCATCATACACAATCTCGCTCTCGCGCTTGTGGAATATCCTACCCAGTGACATCAGAGACTGTCGGAATTTAGTAGCGTTCAAAAGCAAACTTATTAAGCATTTTCTTACTGCGTAGAGTAGGTTTAATTTTTACTTAATCAGTAAAAGAAATGCTTCTCTCTTCTTAACTTTTACAATAAACTGTCTAGCTTTTATTAATCAGTTAATCTTTCAGTACTTTGATTTTTATTGTATTTGTAAATTTAATATTAAATGTAATTATAGTTGTAATTGTATTCTTAATATTGTAGTTGTAATCCCCTGGTAGAGGGGAAGAGAAGGCCTAATGGCCTTATCTCTACCAGGTTAAATAAATAAATAAATAAATAAATAAATATTTCGAATGTTCTACCTTTTAAGTTCACATACTCGTATGTTTTATTTTTTTATTGGGTTATTTTACGACACTGTATCAACATTTAGGTTATTTAGCGTCTGAATGATATGAAGGTGATAATGCCGGTGAAATGAGTCCGGGATCCAGCACCGAAAGTTACCCAGTATTTGCTCGTATTGGGTTGAGGGAAAACACCGGAAAAAACCTCAACCAGGTAACTTGCCCCGACCGGGATTCGAACCCGGGCCACTTGGTTTCGCAGCCAGACGCGCTGACCGTTACTCCACAGGTGTGGACTATATGTTTTATTTTGCATATTTAAATAGCTTACATATATTAACAGCTTTCCTTGTTTTGCCCGATTTATTATCTAATTTCAAAATTTCTCTGTGATAAAGATAAGAATAACGTTGTAGTATTTTTAACGTAATACGAAATTGAAGAAGTCTCTGCTAGATTCTGCACATGACAAAGCATGCGCGAACCTTCCATCGAGTGTTGCGTAATCTACTTCAAGTGAATAAGCGACGAGCGTTATCTAATAAGGTAAGAACTAGGGGGCGGATGTTGATGAAAAGTCATCTTATTTTTCACATTAGGACGAAGCCTATTAACATAGAAATCCTTTCTATATTAATATCAACGTAAAAAATAATTTATTATATTGCATTTTTTTACGTTTTTGAACTAATAGGTCATTTTTTGTACTTTTTTCGGTATTTTTTGGTCATTTTTAATACTTTGAGGAACTTTTAGATCATTTGGAATGCGTTTTACTTTCTTTTTTACCGATAGATCTATTAAATCATTTTCTAACCAAATAGGTCAGTAGTAATTACCTACTGAATAATTGAATAACAGTGAAGTTTGAGTTTTATAGTTTGGAACAGACTCTAAAGCCCATCCCTCATTCCACTGAAGGCTTCACTTCACACAACGGAAGTAATATAAAATGCTTGACAGCAGCTTAGTTCAAGTTAGGACTTTGACCGCTACTGTCCTTTTGTCGGTACGAGGGTGTCTTTAGAATTTATGTTTGGAAGGGAGGAAACTTTCACCATGTCCTGGACAGGACGTTGTGTCCTCAAATGGTTCGGAAGAGATGTCTACTGTAGTAGACAGTATTTTTAACACAAAGATTGCAAGAATGCACAATTTGTTTTGTCATGTACACCCCCTCACCTGGAAGATCTGATAACAAAAGTGAAGCGCGGAAGGAGGAGACTGAGAATGAAGGCACTGACATGGACCACCTATGATTGAAATACATTGTAAACCCTCATTAAAATCTATAGTTTTCCCTTAAAACCTTCATTTTGTTGCATGTTCTTTTTCTTTATCTTAGCCAAATTCCAGGAAGTTGCCTCCTCTCTCCGAGATTTGCAGGGCAGTCATTGAAACAAGATGACTAATTTTTAAGAAGTTGTGGTGCGAGTACGGTGAATAATATTTAAATGTCATTTTATTTTAATTTTATGTCATTTTTCCATTAGTTTAAGGGCATTTTAATGATCATTTTAAGTAGATTTTTAGGTCATCAACGTCCGCCCCCTAGTAATAAGCAACTAGCGTTATCTTCATGTAACCGGATTCTGCTAGTGAATTTATGATGCTACTGGACGAATCCATAAAATAAAGGGGAGTAAACTGAAAATGGAAAGTTTATTATTTTATGTGCAACGTCTAGCCAGAAAATACGTTTATTTAGTTTTTGTTGTGTTGTCATAGAGAAGCCAGTCAGGAGTAGAATACATGCGAAAGAAGGAACTTAAAAAACAGTGGAAATGCAAACTTGATGTCTTCACGTAGGCCTAATCCTTTTCTTAATTGGTTTATTTCACGGCGCTTTATCATTTGCTATGGTTACGTAGCGGCTGACAAGTAAACCTTCAGGTGGGGTAAAAAAACAAAGACTTACCTTTATTACCATTCGATTAAGCATTAAAAGCAATGAAAAATACGTAAATTTTACAACTCGAACGCAATGAACAACAGAGATCTCGACCAATCAAGATCAAGTTGACATGGGCTACTTAGATTGCAAACAACTATACCACGCAGCAATGCTAGACGCCAGAGCGAAGACAGTACTGCTGTCAGCTAGTTTGCACCTTGCAGTTTATTGTGTAATGTTATGTGCAGTGAGCTGAAGAAGATGAACCCAGTGAATATAGTGATTAAAATTTTGGATAAACTAAATGAAGGGGGTTATAAGGAGACAGTGAAATGTCGCGTAAGGAACTTGGAATTGTTGATGATATATATGACTTATTAAAGAGTTATGAATCGGAAGTAGTTGAAGAAAGTCATACTCTGGACACTGATGAAAATGAACCATGAAATGATGACAATGTCATGCCTCATGTACGAGAATAGGAGACTGAAAAAAAAAATACTACGTCAGAAGAGGAATTAAGTACTTCACAAAGTTCCGGTTCTCAATACGCTCCGTCCCCTCCCAAAACATCCCGAGTCGTTGACTTTGAAGAAAAATGTGAAGTAACAGAGTATTGGATTCTGTCAGGTATACCGACAAACAAAAATAAAAAGTTTAACCATAGGTCATGGAGCAGTATAAGGTATAAAATAATAAATAAATACCAGCCTGAAGTCGTTCAGGCTGGTATCCCCAACCCAAAATCAAAAAAAGGGTTGGGATAAGACTACCCTCAAAAAATATAAATTCACGTGGTTAACAGATGAAAGTCAACTGTCAAAAGATTGCAACTCATAAGTCGTATATGGTGGCATGATTTTGGACAGTTTGGACATGTACAATGATGATCAAGTGTTTAATACAGACGAATGTGGGTTCCATAAGGAAATGCCTTTCGGCACAACATTAGAACGTCAAGGAACCAGTAAAGTGTACGGTGTCGTGCAATCCAAGGGGGAAACTACACATTTCTACACTATAACGCAGGTGGTTTCTAATGCTGGAAAACGGATGCCAAAATTGCTACTTCTTCTCCAAGAACAAAAAGGTATAAGTAAAAGATTTACGGAACGCATTTTCCAGAGTGACAATCTTATAGTAAAATGGACTTCGTCGGGAAACATGACCAAAAAAATATGGATACAATTCTTACGAGAAATATTCCTTCCTAATTCTGCAACTTGCAATCTTTTGCTGTTGGACTCGTATGGTGTCCACTGCGACGAAAATACAATTAAGCAACTGTTTGAAGAAGGGGACTATGGTCTTGAAAAACTAGTAGTTAAAATCATACCGCCAAATACGACTTAAGAGTTGCAATCTTTGGACAGGCACTTTTTTCGAATGTGTAAGCATATGATTTGACACATTTCTCATAATGTAGATTTTGATGATTCATCTGATACATTACAAAAACGCAACAATAATATACTGAAACTACAGTCGCTTGTTTACCAGAAGTTTCTTTTTCCACGATTCCAACAGGCGCATGGGTATGGTTGGGTGTTAGCTGAATTGGGATCCAGAAGTGGACAGCGTTTTCAAAACACTACAGAGTACTGTAACCGAAATGTACAAGGAATATGTATGATTTGTGCAAAATCAGCCTGTATAAAGTGCGGGTGGTGTATTGAATATTTGTGTTTCCAATATTTTGCATTAGCTATCACTGTTGTGCGACATATGTTTCTGGATAAAAACAAATCAGATTCTGGAATACAATGCGTTAAGTAACATGATGACCACATCATCGTTTTCCTTCTTATGCATTAATCGCTAGTTGAAAGTATGTTTTCTTGCTGCTTGAAGCCTCGTGTTCTGCGCTCTGTATCGCACTTGATAATTGCAGTCGAGTTACGAAATTTTAGGATTATTCATATTTTATTATGCTGATTCCAAAAATATAAGTTTAATTTTCATTGTTTTTTTACCTCAGGTGAAGGTTTACTTGTGAGTGAAATGAAGGTAATAAATCCAGTCCTCGGCATCAACCCCTTTGATTTAATTACCTGGTTGGGTTTCTCCGAGGTTTTCCCCAGCCAAAAGGCAAATGCCGGGTAATCTTTTGGCGAATCATCGGACCTCACCTCATCTCACTACATCTCGCCAAAATATCGTAAAAAATTGCACAAAATTGTAAAAATTACTAAATTGTAAAACTGTAAAAATTTGTAAAAATTGTAATTGTAATATTGTAAAATTTTGACTTATTAATATTGTTATCCAAATATTGAAACCCTATTTTACCTTTGGTATATTAGGATTGTAGTTTGTTACATGTGAAATACACTATGTAGAGATAATAGGCCTACACAATTTTAAAGTAGTAGTAGTAGGCATGAGTCATCGTTACAATATAAATACACTAATTAAGAGACAGTAAACAATACTAAATACGTTATGCAATAATTACTTTCAGTTAAAACAAAATTAAATAAAATTAGAAATTATAATCGAAGGTGTAGAGAAATTGCAAGAATATTACAAAAATTTGCGATTTTATACATAATTTTAAGCAATAGTAAAGAGATAATTCACAAAATTGGCTTGTTCCACATCTTAAAGCTTCATTGCTTATGTAAGATCTATGGAATAAAATAAATAAATGAAAAAAAAAATGAAATGAGTGCAGGGTCCAGCGCCGAAAGTTACCCAGCATTTTGCCCTTAAACGCTTGAGGGAAAACCCAAGAAAAACCTCAACCAGGACTCGAACCCGGGCCCGTTCGTTTCACGGTCAAGCATGCTAACCGTTACTCCACAGGAGCGGACTTCACGCATTCGCCGGGAACCTGTGAATCCCCCGTCACTTTTTTTAATTAATGCAGCTAAGGGTCAGGCTACAGTTGAAAGTTCAGAGAGAGGATGTGTGGAGCTAAGGAGTCCGCTCCTTTTAAACTAGAGTCCACTGCCCCAGAAGGTCGTTCACCCTCCACCTCCCGGTCTTAAAATCCGCCGCTGCCGTGACTTATGGGCGCGAATCATATTTCTGGATTCTCCAGCGAAGCAGACATGCATGGCCGGGTCGTAAAGCAGAGCTGGGAATGGGTTCGCAGACCAAAGCCGTCACGGCTTCAATTTACTTTTGGTCTCGTGGCTACAAGTTTAATTATACGTACAAGCAGGATTCTAATGTGTGTTTACTTACAAATGGCTTTTAAGGAACCCTCAGGTTCATTGCCGCCCATCATAAGCCCGCCATCGGTCCCTATCCTGTGCAAGATTAATCCAGTCTCTATCATCACATCCCACCTCTCTCAAATTCATTTTATATTATCCTCCCATCTTCGTCTCGGCCTCCCCAAAAGCGTTTTTCCCTCCGGCCTCTCAACTAACACTCTATATGCATTTCTGGATTCGCCCATACGTGCTACATGCCCTACCCATCTGAAACGTCTGGATTTAATGTTCCTAATTATGTCAGATGAAGAATACAATGTGTGCAGTTCTGTGTTGTGTAACTTTCTCCATTGTCCTGTAACTTCATCCCTCTTAGCCTCAAATATTTTCCTAAGAACCTTATTCTCAAACACCCTTAATCTCTGTTTCTCTCTCAAAGTGAGAGTCCAAGTTTCACAACCATACAGAACAACCGGTAATGTAACTGTTTTATAAATTCTGACTTTGAGATTTTTAACAGCAGACTGAATGACTAAAGCTCTAAACCGAATAACAGACATTCCTTTATTTGAGTACAAGCATGTAAAATGCGAGCGAGAAGTTCCTCCCTGGTTTCCACTTTGCGCTTCTAGACTTCCCCCGTAAGCTAACTCTACAAACAGTAAGCCAATGGAGTCAGGTCGGGTGACCTCGGTGGCCAATAAATGACTCCATCGCAACGGATCCAACGCCCAGGATACGTTTCATTGATCCTACTACAACATAATGTCGTTTTGGTTGCGTCCGCATGTAAATGCTGATGAAGGACATGAGACTGACGCCCATGATTTTCAAACAGCTGTATATCAGATACTGTTGAGAACAGCGCATATGTTCATATAAACTTTTTTGTTCAGAATCACCAATATTATAACCTCTCACATCATGACTCATATACGAAGGTGCGGTTAGTAGGGTTCGGTTTAGGGTAGAGAATTGTAGAGAATTGTTAGGGTAGGTTCGGTTAGTTTAGGTTTTTATTAACCAAATCCACGCAAGCTCAGTTATCATCTCACAGTCAAACTGTTCCTGTCGCGAGCCGCACGTGAAAGATTTGCTCGAATCGAATTAGAGGGTTTTAAACTGCACGCCTCAAGTAGGCTATCGAAGTATGGGTTTTCTCATATGCTTTATTAACTCAGCCTGTAGCCAACCATGGTTACTAAGATACACAGTCGACGTGACATTAGGAATTATGAAACAAAAGAGTGATACGTTATTTCGTCACGTATTAGCGCTGAAATAGGGATCAAAATATCTGTAGCCGGGAGGGAAAAGGTCTTAAGTAAAAATGTTATACTTTTCAGGAAAACAGTAGAAAGCTTGAAATTGTGCCAATTATAAAGTATTTTTAATTAAGAGGTTTTTTCTGGATATTATTTGTTCATATTTATTCTAAAATAGGTTATGTTGCTCATTTAACAATTTTCTTGATTATTTCCAAGCCCTTTTAAGACTAGAACCCAAACTGAGTAGAAGGGACTATTAAACATAAGACCTTTTTCATGTCAAAATGAATGAGAAATGTAAATTATTAGGAATGCAAAATGGGTCTTAAACAATTAACCAATAGGATTGTTTACCCTAGTGCTTAAAAGTTTTAAAAGGAAAGGGCATCAATATGTGATAAAATGCCTAAAATACAAGTTAGACCTTTTTAATAGGGAAGCATGGAAAGTAAACATGTGATGGTTTGTAAGGAATAAAGTATTAAATATTCTTAAGTCCTTTATTCTGTGTGTGCTCGATTCAAAAAGTACTTAGGACATTTGGTAACGCTCTATAAATCCAGTCTGGAGTCTTATTTGACTTTAACCGTTTTACCAGATTGTAGAGAATTGTTTCCGCTTTCAGAATACCTATATAAAAATCTCATTTTCATAAAAAATTGACTTAAGACCTTTTTCCTCCCGGCCACAGATATAATATGGTTACACATAGTGTCTAATATTGCTTACAAGACTTTCTATTTTAGCAAGTGTGGTTAGATGCCGAACTCTTTTTTGACTATAGTATTGTAGAATTTATAAGACGACATGGCGATAACGGAACAGAAAAATGAGCAATATGCGCTACATTTTGTATTCATTAAATTGATTCTGTGATCCGTTATTAGACTGGAAAAAGTAGCCTACATAGCTTGATCGCAGTACAGTACGGAGTTAGGAGTGATACAGCACCTAAGCAAAACCGTTTAAGGTCGTGTGTACACGGAGAATGGGGTCATTTGCAATTACCAAATTAGCAGATTTGTCTCGTCCATTAGGTACAGCGCCCCCTCGAGGGTGCTCCATTCTCGCCCTGCGGAAATGGCCGCATGTAATCCGATTGCGGCCATAACGTTGATCCGCCTGCCATTTGCATTCAATTCAATTAGATCGACACGCAGCTCGCTGTGCAATTGTTTCGGCGGAACAATGCTGTTGCTGGGAAACGCCACGAATACGTTCCGTGATATCTGGGAACGTAGCGACAACTTGAGCTTCATGAAACAACTTACTAACAATTGTTTCTTCTACAGATATGTTACTATATCATAACTCATCATAAGTAATGCCGGTTTTGGAACAAAATTTTAGTTGGAGTCTGTTTTATTCAGAAATTAATCTAATCTTCAAAGTAAAGGCCAATAGATTCTATCGACTTAAGCCATGAAATTACCACAAATTTTGTTTGCAGTCGTGTATCAGGAACAAGAGCTGTTTGCAATCCACAGTAAAGAAGAAAAGAAGCAAGTTCGAGGATATTATGGGGTTCGGAGCACCAAAGAAAAGGCCATGAGGGAGAAACATGGGAAGCTGAAAATACTAGCTAGAAATAAAGTTCAACGGCTTCTTAGTGATAAGCTTCGATATTTCGTTAGGTACTTTTTATTTATTTATTTATTTATTTATTTATTTATTTATTTATTTTCAAGTTTTGAAGGTGTATAATATTAATAATGGTAATGATAATTATAGCCTAATAATTATATGTTAGGAGAAAATCCACAAACTATTAGGGAAAACACAGAAATTTTACTTGAAGCAAGTAAAGCGATAGGTTTGGAAGTAAATCCCGAAAAGACTAAGTATATGATTATATCACGTGACCAGAATATTGTACGAAATGGAAATATAAAAATTGGAGATTTCTTCTTCGAAGAGGTGGAAAAATTCAGATATTTTGGAGCAATAGTAACAAATATAAATGACACTCGGGAGAAAATTAAACGCAGAATAAATATGGGAAATGCGTGTTATTATTCGGTTGAGAAGCTTTTATCATCCAGTCTGCTGTCAAAAAATCTGAAAGTTAGAATTTATAAAACAGTTATATTACCGGTTGTTCTTTATGGTTGTGAAACTTGGACTCTCACTTTGAGAGAGGAACAGGGATTAAGGGTATTTGAGAATAAGGTTATTAGGAAAATATTTGAGGCTAAGAGGGATGAAGTTACAGGAGAGTAGAGAAAGTTACACAATGCAGAACTGCACGCATTGTATTCTTCACCTGACATAATTAGAAACATAAAATCCAGACGTTTGAGATGAGCAGGACATGTAGCACGTATGGGCGAATCCAGAAATGCATATAGAGTGTTAGTTGGGAGACCTGAGGGGAAAAAGATCTTTGGGGAGGCCGAGACATAGATGGGAGGATAATGTTAAAATGGATTTGAGGGAGGTGGGATATGATGATAGAGACTGGGTTAATCTTGCACAGGATAGGGACCCGATGGCGGGCTTATGTGAGGGCGGCAATGAACCTCCGGGTTCCTTAAAAGCCGTAAGTAAGTAGGTAAGTAATACTTGTACGTCGAAATTTGGAGGTAGCACAATGAGCTATAGGCATATGGTAATTCCCTTGATTATGGACGAATTCTAAACTATTTTCCGGTCCATAGTTCGTCAAATTTCTCATCGGTTCCGTACGCTAGAAGAAACTTCATGTGATATTTATAGGCCTATCTCCAGAGAGACTTGAACCAATGGTCATTCCGTATCGCTGCCCAAGGCATGACGCCTTATACCACACTGTTCACCGGCGTGGCTCAGTCGGTTAAGGCGCTTGCCTGCCGCTCGGGCGCGGGTTCGATCCCCGCTTGGGCTGATTACCTGGTGGGGTTTTACCGAAGTTTTCCTCAGCCGTAAGGTGAATGCCAGGTAATCTAAGGCGAATCCTCGGCCTCATCTCGCCAAATACCATCTCGCTATCACCAATATCATCGACGCTAAATAACCTAGTAGTTGACACAGCGTCGTTAAATAACCAACTAAAAAAACATACTGTTACGATTCGGAAAAAATCAATGAATGTAACAAAATATTCTGTGCCACAAACTAAATTTTTATCGTGACCATACCCTGAAGTTTGTAACGTGTTAGATACATGGGTTGACCCTACCATCTGCTTATTAATTGTCTGTACCAAGGAGTTGATATGTTGAGGAGATACGAATAAATTTCTAATTCTGGCGTCACGCTAATCGATCCGTTCGAACAAAGTTAATTTGTGCGAGATCGTGCGTATTTGCTTGGTTTCCGCACAAAACCAACCCGCGGAAAGTCTAAAATTCCACGTTCAGTATTCCCAACCTAACACACATAACAATTTCCCTCTTCTTACCGCTTAAGTGACATATTGATTTTACTGCTTTAGGCTTTTAACATATTATTTTTAGAGACGTTCAACATAGTAATAATTATAAATTGGAAACTTACCACTGCAATTTCACCTAAATTGCACTGTTAATTATTGTTTTTAAATATTTGCAAAAATTAAGTAAACTCTACAACTCCACTAAAGTTACTGCATTCGTGATCCAAGTAACATTAAGGAAGCCATGAAAAAATCAACAAGATTCCAGATGCCGATGTTATTACTGCAATATGTTATATAAATAATATTGTTAAAATATTAAAATGAAAAATAAATCATTACATAACCTTACCGTTTGTTTTAAGTTCGCATTTATGGACTGGGGGGGAAAAAAAGACAGACGTATATCACGGCTTGCTGGAGTATAGTAAACATTTTAAAGCAAAAATGTTGAAGATAGATATTTTTGTTTTACAAATTTGCCGTCATTGAACAGAAACCAAAATGGAGATTTCATTGCAACTAATTAGAAATTCCTCTTTCAGGTATGTAATAAACGATCTTCGTACAAAATAATGTACGATACACGAGCGGTATGTTTTCTTTCAATTCTCGGAAATTAAAAAAGCTCAACTGCGTTTCGCTTTTTCAAACTTTTACTCGAACATGAAAACTTCAACATACCGCTCTTGTAACGCATATTACTATTCTGTTACTAGGTCGTCCTGACATTTGCCTTGTGCTGTAAGGTTACAATGGGAAAACTACAGGTTGAATGAAATATTTCAATTAGACAAAAGCAATTTGCAATTTTTGGCTTTTAAGGAAAAGAGAGATTCACATGCTCCATAGTTATAACCTAGGGTTGTAAACGTTGTATCTAGTTAGATTATATCAGCAAACCAATGTAGCCTATGTAGAGGAAACGAGCTGTTTTGTGAGATTAGGCAAGATATTTCGGCTTCGTTCCTTCGCTCTCAGAAAAGCAGCGGCCAGATGTCGCAATAATACAGAGGATGTTTATGTTAGCGCGGCCTTGCCACATTGTTGTCTGTTATGGCAACACGGAGATTGCTGACTGTTGCTGTTTTGTCAACACATCTAGCTACTAACAGTAAAGACGCAGGGCTGCCACCTGTCTTGGATTTATTACGAAGTTGAACTACACTCCGTTCACAAAATCTATTCTATATCAATACTCTTTTAGATAAATGGCAAGCTCATTTCACGCTGTGACGTCACTCTGTCGCAGTGATACTGATATATAGGCCCCGGATTTTTATGTAATATCAATGTATGTACATAAAAATGTAGTAAATATCGGGGAAATGTGTAATTAAATATGTAATGTTATTAAAATATATAATTTAAAATCACTATTTAGTAATGTATTAAATTCACAAAAATGTCTGCACAATTTAACTGATCAGTTGAAGTAGGGGGATGTTGCCATTTCCACCCCATTGTATAGCTTGCAAATAGCCTACAACTTGTGCACCACAATCTATTCTTTTTCTTGTGCCTTTAGATTTTCTAGAAAAATATTTTTCTTTGACACACAAAATGGTATTTTGATTTATCTGCCACCGACCCAAACCCCTTGCTAATAGTCTACTTTCAATTTATAACACAGTTAAATGACCGGCTCACCAGACTGTCTCAAATTCTGAGGAAGCATTAATGCAAATGTATAGAGTTGAGGTACTCCGAACCACTGAGTCTTACAAAGGTTGGTATCCCCAGTTTTATATTTATTTTTATTTTTAAAAGAACTATTCTCTCAAGCCAGCGTTACAAATTGAAGTACTGGGTGTTCAGTTCAAAGTGTGTCATGGCTCGCTAAATGCCGTCATGTGGCTAGCCGATGAGCCTAGAGAATTCAATCTTCCTACACTTCCGCAAAGGTGTATTACCTAGGAGGCAGAGAAGTTGCCTAGCAAGTACGGCGTTCATTCTGAAGAGTACGTACCGATACGTACGGTAACGCCGGTAGTGGCAGGAATGTGAACTGTTTGGAAACACGTACTGTCGGGATATGGGGAGAGGGTTAAGACGATTACTTACGTATTTGTTGACATTAACTTCGACGGTCAACATGAACACGGAGCATTTGATTTGTGTTGTGGAATGTTGCCGTACGCAACCGATGATAACAAATACCCTGCGTACGACTTGCCGGCGCAAAACAGTTCGAAAGAGGTTATGGTAGCACACAGACCGTACAGACCGCCATCTGTTGCTACGACGTTCAAGTTATACCGTACACGTTCTCAAGTTCAGATTGAAGAACGCCTTGAATAATAGGCAACTTCTCTGACATATAAGCTGAAACTCGCTTCAAATCGGTGACTCAACAACAGTGACGTCATGACATACTTTGAAATGAACACCCAGTATTTTCTATAGTTGTGAACAGAATATAACGACGTCAATTCCAGGCTCTCCCTCTCTACCAGCATCGTCTACTATAGTGAGAACAAAAGATGACCCTCCAGACGGTGTTATGGGATAGGGACGTTAATGTTTATCTCCAAAAAGAAAATGCAATACTTTACTCTGGAAAATAAAACGAATTTAATAAAAAAATTAAAAACTCAATAATTGCCTAGATATGTATAAAAATGTGACATTGTTTACATAATATGTAATAGTAATATGCGTTACAAGAGCGGTATGTTGAAGTTTTCATGTTCGAGGAAAAGTTTGAAAAAGCGAAACGTAGTTGAGCTTTTTTAATTTCCGAGAATTGAAAGAAAACATACCGCTCGTGTATCGTACATTATTTTGTGCTTAGATAATTTATTACATACCTGAAAGAGGAATTTCTAATTAGCTGCAATGAAATCTCCATCTTGGTTTCTGTTCAATGACGGCAATTTTGGAAAACAAAAATATCTATCTTCAACATTACTTACTTACTTACAAATGGCTTTTAAGGAACCCGAAGGTTCATTGCCGCCCTCACATAAGCCCGCCAGCGGTCCCTATCCTGTGCAAGATTAATCCAGTCTCTATCATCATATCCCACCTCCCTCAAATCCATTTTAATATTATCCCCCCATCTACGTCTCGGTCTCCCTAAAGGTCTTTTTCCCTCCGGTCTCCCAACTAACACTCTATATGCATTTCTGGATTCGCCCATACGTGCTACATGCCCTGCCCATCTCAAACGTCTGGATTTAATGTTCCTAATTATGTCAGGTGAAGAATACAATGCGTGCAGTTCTGTCTTGTGCAACTTTCTCCATTCTCCTGTAACTTCATCCCGCTTAGCCCCAAATATTTTCCTTAGCACCTTATTCTCAAACACCCTGAACCTATGTTCCTCTCTCAGAGTGAGAGTCCAAGTTTCACAACCATACAGAAGAACCGGTAATATAACTGATTTATAAATTCTAACTTTCAGATTTTTGGACAGCAGACTGGATGATAAGAGCTTCTCAACCGAATAATAATACGCATTTCCCATATTTATTCTGCGTTTAATTTCCTCCCGAGTGTCGTTTATATTTGTTACTGTTGCTGCAAGATATTTGAATTTTTCCACCTCTTCGAAGTATAAATCTCCAATTTTTATATTTCTATTTCGTACAATATTCTGGTCACGAGACATAATCATATACTTTGTCTTTTCGGGATTTACTTCCAAACCGATCGCTCTACTTGCTTCAAGTAAAATTTCCGTGTTTTCCCTAATCGTTTGTGTATTTTCTCCTAACATATTCACGTCATCCGCATAGACAAGAAGCTGATGTAACCCGTTCAATTCCAAACCCTGCCTGTTATCCTGAACTTTCCTAATGGCATATTCTACGAGGCTTATTATAGGGATACGTAACAAGCTGTTTTTTACGGTGATGGGTTGTTAGCCCTTCGCCCAACTCCCAAGCTGGAGGACCACCCCTTATCGGCTGTCCACGACTGCTTATTCAATATATTCGCAGCTACCCTCCATATCTGGAGGCCGTCTCCTCTATCCGCAACCTGAGGACGCGCCATGCCGTGGTGATAGGGACCCACAATACATGGCAACATTGTTGCTTTAAAATGTTTTCTGTGTTTACTATACTCCAGCAGGCCGTGATATACGTCTGTATTTTTTTTCCCCAGTCTATAAATGCGAACTTAAAAGAAACGGCTTCCTTAATGTTACATGCATCACGAAATACAGGAACTTTAGTGGAGTTGTAGAGTTTACTTAATTTTTGCAAATATTTAAAAACAATAATTAACAGTGCAATTTAGGTGAAATTGCAGTGGTAAGTTTCCAATTTATAATTATTACTATATTGAACGTCTCTAAAAATAATACTGTATGTTAAAAGCCTAAAGCAGTAAAATCAATATGACACTTAAGCGGTAATAAGAGGGAAATTGTTATGTGTGTTAGGTTGGGAATACTGAATGTGTAATTTTAGACTTTCCGCGGGTTAGTTTTGTGCGGAAACCAAGCAAATACGCACGATCTCGCACAAAATATGTTTTATTACTAAGAATATGTAAAAATGTGTAAAATGAAACTAAACTATAACCATATCAGAACCACAAATCGCCGGCATTTGTCATTTTCAGTAGCCTATAAGTAAAGGAATGCAATATGTAATTACATAAGAATCCGCCCCTACTGATATATCATGATTCAGCTGTACAATAACCAATTTTTTTAGAAGTTGTTAATATTGCAAATAGGCTAACTAGTGTACTTTGTGTTAGTAAAGCAAGTTTTGACAACTGTTACCGCACTTAAAATCCTAGACATTTGGTTGAAAATAAGATGTGTGCAAAGTATCTTATCGTGTGTACGGCGCTCTGAGACTTCCAGCTAAGAGAGCGTGTGCAGTAATTGTCAACTATGTAACGTTTATTTCAACTCGTCGAGAACACTTTCTGAACGAAATACAAATTATAAGGAAAAGGAAAATTAATGACGGGAAGCAGAATTTTCCCCAACAAACTTGATCTTTCGGTAAGTGAATTGGTCGATGAACTATTATTTTTTTTTGCGATTCTAAGGGTCATATTCATAGACATTCTTAGCGCGGGCTTCCTGTGGATGATCAGCGAACTAACGTTTTTCGTAAATCTAGTCTTTCAGGTGAAGCTCCCTGTAAAGCAGATTTGAATAATTTCAAGAGAAAAATTGTTCCGGGGCCGGGTATCGATCCCGGGACCGCCCGGAACAATTTTTCCCTTGAAATTATTCAAATCTGCTTTACAGGGAGCTTCACCTGAAAGACTAGATTTGCATAATATATATGTTACTGTGTTCGTTAACAGAAAGCCACAATTCCAAGTCACACAGAGATTGTGTGCACTCGATGTGGGTCTCTGGCGTTTCGTCAGCCCACGCGAGTTGTGTGGATATAAAGGGAAAAGTTGAGACGGTGTCGGGTGGAGTTCCCGGGTAGCTCAGTGGTAGAGCGCTGGTACGTTCAACCAGAGGTCCCGGGATCGATACCCGGCCCCGGAACAATTTTTCCCTTGAAATTATTCAACGTTTTTCGTATTCATAAACCAGTGTTACCGATATGATAATTATATGATATGATATTGATAATAATGATATGATATGATATGATATGATATGATATGATATTGATAATAATGATATATGATATGATATGATATGATATATGATATGATATTGATAATAATGATATATGATATGATATGATATTGATAATAATGATATGATATGATATTGATAATAATGATATGATATGATATGATATGATATGATATGATATGATATGATATGATATGATAATAGTATATTATTTTGTTATATTGAGGAATTACTTGTCAATAAGTTTATTACGCACAATATATTTAACTTTATTTCAATCGGTAATTATGTATGGAATTATAGGATGGGGTAGCTCATTTAAATCCAATTTTAATCCACTTTATTTATTACAGAAGAAAATAATTAAAATATGACTTCATAAACCAATTGATTTTCCATCTCAAAATTTGTTTTTAGACTTTAATGTACTTAACGTAAGACAAATTTATTATATTGTATTAATAAAATTCATACATAAAAATCGAAATAATTTTGAATTGTATTCTCATAGTTATGAAACAAAAGGTATGAATTCTTTAAGATTGTTTGAACCAAAATGCAACACTGTTACAGTATTTAATCATAGTAGTAATTTAGGCTCAAGAATATATAACACATTTATATTTAAATATCCCAATCTTGTCAATTCTAATAGTTCTAGTATTCAATTTAAAACGTTATGTATGGATTTTATAAAAATTGAAAAATTGTAAATTTAAATTTATATACTATAATTGCACAGTAGACATAAGACAAATTGTATTGTATAATTATTAATTTCAATTCAGGAATCCGCCCCTGAGCACGAGTTCTACTCTTTCAGGGGCGAGCTAAAGTTTTTTCTATATGTAATATATGTTATGTTATAATTATTAGCAAAATAATAAATAAATATGAATCGTGTACAAGTAAAGGCTGGTTCACAGTAAACCTGGAACGGAAACGACAACGAGAACGGAAATATTGTTAAAATAAATTTATTTAAATGTGTGTATTCACAATCGACTATTGTGAATGTTCACATCTAAATACATTTATTTTAACATTATTTCCGTTCTCGTTCTCGTTTCCGTTCCCGGTTTATTGTGAACCAGCCTTAATCAGTCGATAGCCGGGGCTAGTTAAGGAGCGCGGGCTAGCGAAATGTCTATGCATAGCACCCTGAAGGATTAAAAAAACAACGAAACAAGATTACAACAGTTTCGTCATGCTCATCACATATTTAAGCTGAATTAGAGATGTTCAGGAAAGAGATGTGTGAAAATTATAACTTCAGTTCTTTTAACAAGAGAGTTCATTTTTTTTGCACACGTTTTCCTCTTGTATATGTATCCATGCTACAAAATTCATTTTGGTCACTGAAAAATTTCTTGAGTAATGCGTTTTTATTTTGAAAATGGGGCCAATTTTCAAAATTCCCGCGCAAACTTTTAGTTTGTGATCTACAATTCTGTGCAAAGTAGCATTGATATATTTTTAAAAATACACACACACACACGAATTATTATGTTGCAACAGGCCTACCTCTGTGAAGTGGATGCCGTCACGGACTGCTGCCAAACCAGCGATGAAACTGCGGGCGCTTCCGCCAGAAGGCGCGGGGATCTGGATAATACAAAATTATTCATTTGAGAACTACAAAGTCCGTAAACATAAATGAATGAAATTAATAAGTATTAGATATAAATTTAGACCTCTCGTTATCACTACCATCACCATTAGTCACAATCACAATCATCATCACCATAATCATCATCAGTTCATCACAATACTCAAGAACTGGACTCTTTAAGCCAATCTGTCATGGTGCAAGGCTACTTGAAACAACACAGTACAAGGGACACACCTCCAGCCCTTAAGCCTCCCTTTCCTCCAATCTGAATGTAGGCTAGAACTTAACGGAACTGAATCTATGTAAAGATTAATTTTTGGTCCTACAGAATATATGTTTTTTTTCTCCTCTAATATTATTATTAACTGAACTCAACTTAAACCTGAACTGAACGTTTTTAGGTTGAGGGTCACGTGACCATGAACGAGCCCAGTACTTCTAGACTACAACTTAACTGAACTAAGGAAATCTGAACGTAAATGACACCTGAATCCATACTTTTCCAGTTTGTCACTAGAATTTTAAGTTTTCCACCATAAATCTAGGCGAGAAAAGTTACGGTGGCAGTGGATTTCAGTTCAGTTCTCAAGTTTTTTTAGTAGGTTATTTTACGACGCTTTATCAACATCTTTGGTTATTTAGCGTCTGAATGAGATGAAGGTGATAATGCCGGTGAAATGAGTCCGGGGTCCGGCACCCATATAGGGTTGAGGGAAAACCCCGGAAAAAACCTCAACCAGGTAACTTGCTCCGGCTGGGAATCGAACCCGGGCCACCTGGTTTCGCGGCCAGACGCGCTGACAGTTACTCCACAGGTGTGGACTTCTGAAGTTCGGTGTGATTGTTCCTGTATAGCAAGGTTAGAAGTTTTGTGTTTTTTCCAACAATATGAGTGGAAAACGAAAATTTTCATGTATTGAATAAGAAAGAATAAGTTAATCCATAATCCATTTTGTACGCCAAAACGAATTTTTATATCAGCCGTTCAGAGCAGAAGTGGTGTAAGTCAAAAATGGGTAATGAGGGTTAAAGTAAACATTCTGTAAAATACAGCACAAAGTAGCAATTAATATTCAATTTATTTAAACTATTAGTAGTCAGTGGATAGCAAGGACATTAATTGCTACTTTGCGTTGTATTTTACAGAATTTTTACTTTAAACCAATCTCATTACCTAATTTTGACTTACACCACTTCTGCTCTGAACGGCTCAAATGATGTTCAAGATAAAGAATATAGACGTACGGAGAAGAAAGAACGTTATTGGCGAGGAATTAGAACGATCTGCTAAATAAGATTCACAATTTCAAAATTAATTTGATTTTAATAATTCTGTTGACTCTTTTTAACAGAGAGAGTTGATTTTTTAACAAGTGCAATACGGTAGCACGATCAAATGGCTAGTGGGCTATAACTGAAGGCTGCTGATTAAAGCCAACATAACGTCATCAGTGAAGAGTAATTTTATTATTGCCTGTTATCTTTTTACATAGGCCTATAGGCTAATGTTGCACCAAACAAACCCTATCTCACGCGTGTTATAATTTAAATACATAAGCTTCCTCTGAACCACATTCAGCAAACATGAAATGTACTTTACTTTTTGCAGAACGATGTTCTTCATCATCATCATCATCATCATCATCATCATCATCATCATCATCATCGTCCTTGCAGGTATTAGGCCTAGTGACCTGTTACGGTCTCCGTCCATCTTTTCAGGGGGCGTCCCAAAGATCGTCTTCCATGTGGTATATAGCGGAGAATTTGTCTTGGGAGTCTGGAAAGGTCCATTCTATTGACATGGTTAAGCCATTTTTGTCTATAGTGGTTGAGATGTTCATAAATAGGTGTAATTTTCAATTCTTTTGTAATTAGTTCATTCCTTTTGTGGTCAAGCAAGCTGTAGCCGGCAGTCCTCCTTAGAAATATGATGGTCATGATCTGTATTATCTCTTAATTCGTTCATAAAAAAAACGCCAAAGTATTCAATTCCAGCTCAATTTCTTCACTTTCATGCATCCTTGTGAACCATTGTTCAGCCATCAGCGCAAAATATGGATTATTCAGTTCAGTTCAGTTCAGTTTTAAGTTCTCTAGGAAAGCATAACTGAAAACTGAACTTGGAATACCTTAGCTTAACACATCAGCTCAGTTTTAAGTTCTAGTTCAGTCTGATATTGGAGGAAAACGAAGCTTTACGAAGAAAAGAGAGACAAGCTCACTTCTCTCCTGGTAATTGAGTACTGTTCACTAAATAATAATTATTAATTAGGCCTATATTGTGTTGCTGCTTGGAGTGATTTTGGTTTCAGCAAATGACGTAGTGTTTGAACTATAACAACCCATATCCAACACGAAACCTCGTGAAATCAGGTAACCCTCGGAGGCAATCAATTCAGCCGTGTTAACACGAACCCGATTAGACTGAACAACAAGAATTTAGCTCCAACTTAAAACAATGTCTCCCTTATGGTTTGATGTGCGCTGAATCCGAAAATGCATCTCTTTTCTTTGTATCACGAAAGGTTTTCAAGATATACTATGATTTCACTTTTCGATAAGCGCTCCCCCAGTAAACATCTGGCACTGGTTTGGGGTATAAACCAAAACAAAAGCTAATGCATTTTATGAGTTTGTGACTTATTTACGGTTTCCTATGGTTGTTGACATGTTCTTTTGTACTTCTAATAAATAAACAGATATTGGTCTCTTCTACTCAGTAAATTTCATAACAGTTCAAAGTAGAGTTGGGCAACACGATTCTTTTTCATAAGTCGATTCCAACGATTCAATCATACATTACGAATCGATTCTAACGATTCGTTCACGATTCTTCCAGTCTGCGATTCCAACTATTTTTTTGAATCGTCAACGAGTTCACGATTCTTCCTAGTCTGCGATTCCAACGATTCGTCAACGAACGACTTACAGGACACTTTCCTTTGCAAACACGGGTAGAACAAAAACGTTCTACATCTCTCGCATAGATGGCATAAGAGTCGAGACATTGGATTGTCTCTTTCTCATTGGCTGGAACCATTCATCATTACCTCCATTGGTCTACAAATTATTCAAGTCAGTGCTTCTTAATTATAATTTATCAACTGAACCTTATTATCAAGTATATTTTTTACATTACGTCTCCATTTAACCATGTAAATTTCAGGTTCGTGTTCATTATTTCTCACACTTAACAAATGCAGTATTTTGATTTCACTCTCGCTCGGGAGCAATCGGCACGGTTCGGAAATGTCCGCTGACAGGTTACATCAAACAGGTAAATAGAATCGTGGGTTACGATACCATGCCGATTCGTTACTATTCTTTTGAACGACGATTCCTTACGATTCTTTTGAACGACGATTCGTTGATACCACGAATCGATTCTTACGATTCTTTATTATTAGCCGTTCGAATGAACGATTCGTTCACGAATCGACCCAACTCTAGTTCAAAGTGAGGTCTATGCAATGAACAACCAAGGGTGTGGTTTTCAGTATTTAAAGGAAAAGTTTACCAGTTTGAGTGAAGGAAAATTAAAAGAGGGCATTTTCATCGGTCCACAAATTCACAAAGTTATGGCTGACCCTTTGTTTGAGGAAAAACTTTCCGTTACAGAAAAAATAGCACGACGCGCTTTCAAAGACGTTTGCTCAAATTTCCTTGGAATCCTAGGGCAGAGGACTATGCAGAGGACTATACAGAACTTTTTGTGGAAATCATGTTAAGTGCATACGACAAAATGGAGTGTACTATGTCTCTCATAATACACTTTTTACATTCTCATTTGGATTTCTTTCCTCCTAACTTTGGAGCAGTAAGCGACGAGCAAAGGGAAAACTTTTATCAATAAATATCTGAAATGGAAAGGCGAGATAAAGGAAGATCATCAACCAGAATGCTTGCAGACTATTGTTGGTTCCTTGTAAAATACAGTCCCGGATCTAGTTATAAACGGAAGTCACGCAGGAAAAATATTTTAAATATAAGTTCAATTTCCGAGATTTTTCTCATAATACGCATGACATATTTTTACTGTTGTGTTTTAAACTATGTAACATCATCTTTGTATCCAGTAGGTACACATTTTTAAAGTATTGTGAGGAATTTTTAATCCTTAGTATGTTGTAATTGTATCAGTAACAGTGAAAAATTAAAAAAAACAAACAAGTTTTGTCGTAATAAATTCAATTCATTTTCACCAGAAAATGGTAGGTGATTGGGAAACTTGGATTTTAAATTCAGATTTAGGGCACACATATTAGTAATATTCACCTATTTTAATTTCGGAGCAAGACAGAAAGTAAAAATGTGTTGTTCAGTGTTATTAACGATAAACCCAACCAGTATCGCGTTTGTGCGATTGGAAGCTATGTCTCATCAATAGACTTGGGCTTTATAGGCCCTTAAAAACAAACTTTTAGATACCTCAAATAGGATATAGAATTATCACAACAAGCACTAAAATTACTGTTTTAGGACCTAAAAATACAAATTCAGGGCGCTAAAAATACGATTATTTGTACCTAAATAGCAGGCCTGTATTTCGATACAAACGTGGAAAGTGCATTATAACAGAATCGAGGGAAAGTTCGAGAAGACGAGACGAAGTGGACTGAAATCTATAAGCAATATCAGCCGCTGACAGCGTTACCGAATAAGGAAGGGAATTGAAATAGACTGCTGAACAATGGCGAGATATTTTCCCTTGCATACTATAGCCTATACCCAAGTTGCGATGACGTTTTTGGTTACGTCAGAGGTAAATCATCTGGAAAAAACACGAACTCCACATCGAGAAAAAACAAAGGCATGTCAAACGCGCAATGTTGGAGTCTGTGTAGCGATAATAACCTAAGTAACAGCATTCACTTGTTTTGCTCTTGTAAGAAAACAGTTGCCACTCCGAAATGTTTTACCTCCAAAATAAACACAATTAGTGGCTTGTGCAGCAAATGCTGCAAACTAAGTTCATTAGACGTTCAAATAAACATTTTTCAGATTTATTTTCAATGAAGAATACCAGACATTCTGAAAGTTATTTGCTTCCATAATAATGAAAGATACTCTCTCTCGAGCCAATACTGAAGAGAACCACGCATATAAACATCTACACCACACCGCCATTAAATATATGAAAAAGACCCAACCCCACTTGATTAATAACTATAAAAATATTTGATTTTTAATAATATTATTATCTTACGTAAGTTTTATAGCTTTCAGTAACATATATTATATATACTATATAGCCGCCACTCAGTAAAATATAGAAATCAAAATCTAATTTAAGTTATTCTCTACATCTACTTATATAACCCCAAAACGTTTCACTTTCATATCATCAATATAGCATTAATATGTATAATTAATGAAAAATAGTCACATCATGGCATTAACTACAATAATATTTCATTTCTAATGGTAATAATGTCATCAAACCACATCAAGTTTTGTAGTTTTTAATATCCAATACACAGCTGTACCCAGAAAATTACACACCTGTACAGAATCGAACCTGTAAATTATTTTTAGTAAGTTAAGTTTTTAATAACCAATTTAATTTGAGCTCTAAATATGTCAGCATTCTTGCAGATCATGGCCTTCGTGTAATATTGTTTACTGTAGTGTGTGTTTTGTTTTATTCTGAAATGCAATTAGCTAGTTCTCAAAACTGACGACAGATGGATTTTGGAAAATAGGAAAATTATGTTGAAAAATTGACATTTCACTGAAAACTACTATTTTTCTGAAAAACTTTTCTGAGTTCCAAGCTTCAAAATGAGGGGTCATTTATTAAAATCCGTTCAGCCGTTTTCCCGTAATTTCCATTACCAGTTCAAATTATATATATAGATGAGCAAAACAGTATACCTCTGTAATACTGTCGTAACTCAATGTTAAATTTACTATAAAATGTATGTTATCTAATTGTTGGAAGTGAATTAAGTAATATCATGCCAGTATATTAAGATAAATTCAAGTATACACAATGTGACAAGAACGCGCTT
The DNA here is from genome assembly GCF_040183065.1 of Periplaneta americana. Classification (NCBI taxonomy): domain Eukaryota; kingdom Metazoa; phylum Arthropoda; class Insecta; order Blattodea; family Blattidae; genus Periplaneta; species Periplaneta americana. Next base: position 202,666,961 of record NC_091120.1, read on the forward strand.
ATTTATCGAAGTTTTTAGAGTTGTGGTGTTCATGTAGTACAAGGCAGGAAGATTAATATGTTTTTAACTAAAACGGGAGTAATGTGTTTAATCTGTAACTACAGCCAGTGTATTGATATTATATCTCTTTGTTGTTACCTATTGCTTTAAAAATAATGTGTTTAACTTGTAATTTTAAGTCAATTTTTCTACTATTCCTTTACTGTTTACATTTGTTTTTAAATCTTTTGTATTGCCCCTACTATTATATATTGCCCTTCAAGAATTTCGTTATTCGTTAGTTGTAAGTCATTACTTGTCTTATTATTTTAATTATTGTACTTGTTCCTGAATCACGTATGTAACTTGTAACTGTAAATCATTGCTTGTAATATCCTTTTATTACTCTTAACTGTTCCATTGTTCATGAATTAAGTATTAATTTGAAAGTGAAAGTCAAACTTTGTTATATTAATCTACTATTGATTATCTTTTTAGGTCGTGTATTAGTCTGAAACGGTTAGACATTCTTGTATATCTTTTACATTGATTATTCCTCAAAAATCTCATTCATATTTAACAGGATCCATTCTTTCATTAAGGTGCATTCTTCTACATAATTCATGTGAATTGTAACTGTGACCACAATTTTATAATATGATTTTACTATTGTTTATTGGTTATAAAATGTGTATTTTGATGCCAACTATAACCCTAATATACATCAGGGTGAAATAGGGTTTATTAAATTGGATGATAAAAAAACTAAAACGGGATATAAGAAAGGTCAATTTCTCTCTAAAAAAATAAGCTCGTAAAATAGAGAATAGGACCGATCATAGAATTCATCTTCTGATTAACATTCCGGCTGATACATCTATTAATCATCAGGCATTACATCTCACTTGACGATATGTGTCAGACAAAGAACTTATTCGATGAAAGAGTAATGGAACGGAGAAAAATTCTCTCCGGCGCCGGGATTTGAACCCGGGTTTTTAGCTCTACGTGCTGACGTTTTATCCACTGAGACGATTCTTCCGACGCCGGGGTGGAATCCGGTGTGGCTTAGTGAATAAAGCGTCAGCACGTAGAGCTGAAAACCCGGGTTCAAATCCCGGCGCCGGAGAGAATTTTCATCCGTTCCATTACTCTTTCATCGTATGATGATGCAGAATATCTGCATGGAAATATCATATGTACTTCGGTACATTTTAATAATATAAAAGAACTTATTGTTTGTATATATCTTACTTTGATTAGTTTTTTTTAATCCAAGAAAACTTTGTGTAAAATATAATTTACATTATAATTAAGCTTATAATATAATAAAAAAGAAAAACATATGGTACATGTATTCGGGGAGCCATACTCTGATGGTCCTGACATCAAAATAATGTTAAAATATTCTTACAGTAAGTATGATTAGTGTAATATGTTACTAGTCAGCGATGTATACATGGAGGGGGGAAAAGGAACTGGCCCCCTACCCCATATCCCCTGGCTTAGTTGCCTCATTAGTGAAGCCTTATTGGTGTCACTTATGAAGTTCCAACCGTCTTCGGACTGTTGACTAAACATACATAGCCTACTCGTATATTAAGAGATTTTCCTTACCCATCTGAAAACTAATAGAATTCGATAAACACTAGGGACACCAAATAATAGTTATTTATGGTACCTATGAGGTAAGTGCATCTTTATTGCACGAGTGGAAAGATTTAAGCACGAGGCGTCAGCCCAGTGCAATAAAGATCACGCTCACAAGTACCATACGTAATTTTATCCATGACCATAACAAACATTCTGTTTTATAAAAGAAAATATGTTGAAAATAAGTCCTCATGTAATCACATACCATGGCATGGATTTTAGAATCGATACGTGTACTAGGTAGATTATGATGTAGGAGGCCATGATTAGTGAAGAATGGTATCTAAGGCGTTGGATAAATAACAAATTATAATTAATTATATAATTTTAATATATATATATATATATATATATATATATACATTTTTTTTCATTTTAAACGTGTATTTTCATCTTTTTGAAGTTTCAGGGATTATTTAGAAGTGTTCATGAAACTAATGTGATTAAAATAATTTCACATTTTACTTATGTAAACTTAAGAGGAATATTAAAACATAATTAATCATCGTGTCTGTTTAGCCATGTATTGTGGGTCCCTATCACCACGGCATGGCGCGTCCTCAGGTTGCTGATCGAGGAGACGGCCTCCAGATATGGAGGGTAGCTGTGAATATATTGAATGAGCAGTCGCGGACAGCCGATGAGGGGTGGTCCTCCAGCTTGGGGGTTGGGGGAAGGGCTAAGAACCTATCACCGTAAAAAAACAGCTTGCTACGAATCCCTGCAATAAGCCTCGGAATGGGACTGATTCTCTGGCACGACCAATTAAATCCAGACGTTTGAGATGGACAGGGCATGTAGCACGTATGGGCGAATCCAGAAATGCATATAGATTGTTAGTTGGGAGGCCGGAGGGAAAAAGACCTTTAGGGAGGCCGAGACGTAGATGGGAAGATAATATTAAAATGGATTTGAGGGAGGTGGGATATGATGATAGAGAATGGATTAATTTTGCTCAGGATAGGGACCGATGGCGGGCTTATGTGAGGTCGGCAATGAACCTCCGGGTGCCTTAAAAGCCAGTAAGTAAGTAAGTAAGTAAGTAAGTAAGTCTGTCTGTTTAGCTCAGTGGACTAACCCGTGGTGTTATAAAATCCTAAACCTAAATCCTATAAATCCAACTTCGCAGATTCAAGTCTCCTCGCATCCCAAAAGGTAAATTATTACAAAATTAAAAAGAAATACATATTAGATATGGATGCAATGCACAAATTACGACGTTGTAGGCCTAGATAGAGAAAAGAGAAGGAGATTGAGTGTATGTATATTTAAGAAATGGTAATAAAGAAGTAGAGGTAGTGACATCTAGTAACTAATATATTACTTCTTGAGTAATAGTTGAATGGAAAAGTATACGTGTGTACCCGGGTACTAGGAAAATACTAATGAACTGTGAGATAAAGTTCAAACTGTGAGGTAAAGTCTTTATCTCACTAGTGGAATAAAGTAATGTTAAATAAAAGCCTACTTTACAAACGCAAAAGTATTTAGTAAAGGCATGCTTTTCGTTATGGTCATGGATATAGTAATATACGTTACAAGAGCGGTATGTTGACGTTTTCATGTTCGAGGAAAAGATTGAAAAAGCGAAACGTAGTTGAGCTTTTTTAATTTCCGAGAACATGAAAACAAACATACCCCTCGTGTATCGTACATTATTTGGTGCGAAGATCGTTTATTACATACCTGAAAGAGGAATTTCTAATTAGTTGCAATGAAATCTCCATCTATGGTTTCTGTTCAATGACGGCAACTTTGGAAAACAAATATATCTATCTTCAACATTGTTGCTATAAAATGTTTTCTGTGTTTACTATATTCCAGCAGGCCGTGATATACGTCTGTCTTTTTTTTCCCCCAGTCTATAAATGCGAACTTAAAACAAACGGTAAGGTTATGTAATGATTTATTTTTCATTTTAATATTTTAACAATATTATTTATATAACATATTGCAGTAATAACATCGGCATCTGGAATCTTGTTGATTTTTTCACGGCTTCCTTAATGTTACTTGCATTACAAATGCAGTAACTTTTGTGGTGTTGTAGAGTTTACTTAATTTTTGAAAATATTTAAAAACAATAATTAACATTGCAATTTAGGTGAAATTGCAGTGGTAAGTTTCCAATTTATAATTATTACTATATTGAACGTCTCTAAAAATAATATGTTAAAAGCCTAAAGCAGTAAAATGAATATGGCTCTTAAGCGGTAAGAAGAGGGAAATTGTTATGTGTGTTACGTTGGGAATACTGAATGTGGTATTTCACACTTATCGCGTATTGGTTTTGTGCGGAAAGCAAGCAAATACGCACGATCTCGCACAAAAGTATCTTTAAAGTTTTGGGCCTTTATTTACAGCTTCTCATAACGATGTGACATCATCTTCATGCACACACGGTCATTTTCACTAATTTTTTTAATGCATTTCAACCATAAACGGAGCTAAAATTTAATATAAAGTAATTTATCGTGATTTTTAGACCCAAAACAACGCTTCATTAATTAGTGTGTTTTTTAAGTACCAACTTTGTTTTTTGTAGCGGTCAGAAGGACTTCGACGTGGCTGGTAATTAACACAAACTGCATGGCGTGGCAGCCATATAGACGCACATTAACACGGCCAGCAGACTGTCTGATGTTTTCCCAGTCGTATATCACTCATGTTATGGGACATGGCCACGAAAACTATAACAGTAAACTATCCCAATGTTTTTTTCCTTGCCTTCGACAGCAAGGCTGAGGTTATGGACGTGCGGGGAAATGGACCAACACTCATGACAGTCCTTGACGTTGGTCGCATAGTTCAGACGACATTCAATTTTAAGTTGCTGAGAGTTTTGACACTTCCATAGTTATGTTGATGTGGAAAATCAATGTGAACCTCCTGCACTATCAGTATAGAATTCTGTTTCTGTTACAAAGAGTTGCATAGGACGGTTCATTCTGGCTCTAATTGTCTAAATAATTCTAATATTATTTGTTCATAGCACACTATTGCAGGATAATTTCGCACTTAAGTATTTTTTTTTTAACTGAGGGGGGCGCAGATGGCACAGAACTGCGACCTATTGAGATCTATTGCGCTAACCCTCGATATGGAATGACTTGCATGCCACAGATCCCCTACGCGCACCGCCCTAACCACATGACTCCCGTAACAACCGGTCCCTACAGCCGACAGAAATCTATATACCATTCCTGCTTCGGCAAATTCCCCCAAGGCCCCCCTGTCGGTCCAAGGCGAAACTCCTCCCCCTCGGGTGCCATTGCGGAAGCCATCCAACATCGCTGAACTACATAAAAGGCATTGAATATAAAGAAGTCCACTTGTTGAACTCCTTTGTTAATATCTATCTATCTATCTATCTATCTATCTATCTATCTATCTATCTATCTATCTATCTATCTATCTATCTATCTATCTATCTATCTGTCTGTCTGTCTGTCTGTCTGTCTGTCTGTCTGTCTGTCTGTCTGTCTGTCTGTCTGTCTGTCTGTCTGTCTGTCTGTCTGTCTGTCTGTCTGTCTGTCTGTCTGTCTGTCTATCTATCTATCTATATATCTATCTATCTATCTACTTATTTATTTACTATAACTTACTATAGGCTATAGAAAAATACACAGGCTAGATGTCCATCAACGCACCTTCTTCACATAAATATACGTACCTACATGAACAACTTACATACTTACTTATGGCTTTTAAGGAACCCGGAGATTCATTGCCGCCCTCACATAAGCCCGCCATCGGTCCCTATCCTGAGCAAGATTAATCCAGTCTCTACCATCATATCCCACCTCCCTCAAATCCATTTTAATATTATCCTCCCATCTACGCCTCCACAAAGATCTTATTCCCTCCGGCCTCCCAACTAACACTCTATATGCATTTCTGGATTCGCCCATACGTGCTACATGTCCTGCCCATCTCAAACGTCTGGATTTTATGTTCCTAATTATGTCAGGTGAAGAATACAATGTGTGCAGTTCTGCGTTGTGTAACTTTCTACATTCTCCTGTAACTTCATCTCTTTTAGCTCCAAATATTTTCCTAAGAACCTTATTCTCGAACACCCTTAATTTCTGTTCCTCTCTCAAAGTGAGAGTCCAAGTTTCACAACCATACAGAACAACCGGTAGTATAATTGTTTTATAAATTCTAACTTTCAGATTTTTTGACAGCAGACTGGATGATAAAAGCTTCTCAACCGAATAATAGCAGGCATTTCCAATATTTATTCTGCGTTTAATTTTCTCCCGAGTGTCATTTATATTTGTTACTGTTGCTCCAAGATATCGTGTTTTCCCTAATCGTTTCTGGATTTTCTCCTAACATATTCACGTCATCCGCATAGACAAGAAGCTGATGTAACCCGTTCAATTCCAAACCCTCTCTGTTATCCTGAACTTTCCTAATGGCATATTCTAGAGCGAAGTTAAAAAGTAAAGGTGATAGTGCATCTCCCTGCTTTAGCCCTCAGTGAATTGGAAACGCATCAGATAGAAACTGGCCTATACGGACTCTGCTGTAAGTTTCACTAAGACGCATTTTAATTAATCGAACTAGTTTCTTGGGAATGCCAAATTCAATAAGAATATCATATAAAACTTCTCTCTTAACCGAGTCATATGCCTTTTTGAAATCTATGAATAACTTGAACAACTTAACTTACAAATATTTATGATGACTTACATGAGAGGCAATTGGCTATCTATGAAATAAGAGTATGCAATTCATTAACAATATACGAGTAAATAAAGGAAAATGAAAACAATAAGAGAACTGTTGCTTATAGCGAATGAATATTAATTAAAAAAACTGAAATTTGTAAATTGTAGGAGACCTTAATTTCTAGCAGGGCCAAAACAACAACAACAACAACAAAAAAAAAAAGAGTTTTTTTTTTCTGGTGAAAATATAGGCTAGTTGAACGTGCTATGGCCTGAATGACACTGATAATTTTTCATACATTTATTTCTGAATAGATTTTTTGTACCGGTAAAGATTTTAAACTATAATATTTGTGTAAGGATTATGCAAATCACGGCACTATCTTTAAACGTTTAATTTCTTTTTAACTGAAGAGCTTTAATACACAAAAACTAAGCAGAGAGAGAGAAATGCTCACATTCAATTACAAACAAGTCAACAAAAGTTCTGGTTGGTTTTGTTAGACATTGGAGCAGTCATTCGCAGTGGCTGTGAACTCATTTTATTGTCTCAGAGGTAATCAACCTCGATCGGCGGGCCGCTATTTATATCGACTTCCACTCATAAAATCTCTTCGTAGCCAAAAGAGAACTGCGAGGATTGTTCCTTTATTCACATGGCGAAGCTGAGGTCTGAACTCGGGGCATTTACACGGAAGGTGATATTTCGCACGTCTGCAAAACTTACTACTACTACCAATAATAATAATAATAATAATAATAATAATAATAATAATAATAATAATAATAATAATACACGGGTCATGTTGGGTCATGTTCATTTTTTGGTGGTTCTCAATAGAGATCGTCTTCCATCTTGTCCAGGTGTTCATCTGTAAAATGTGTTCACAGCATTTCCCTCCTGTTCTACAGTAACACCCGTTACGTTACACATATTGTAAATAGCCTATAAGTTACCGAACATATATAGGCCTAGTCCAGGCCTTTTTTTTAGTAGGTTGTTTTACGACGCTGTATCAATATCTCAGGTTATTTAGCGTCTGAATGAAATGAAACTAATAATGCCAGTGGAATGAATCCGGGATACAGCACCGAAAGTTACCCAGCATTTGCTCATATTGGGTTGAGAGAAAACTCCGAAAGAATCTTAACCAGGTATTCTATTGTATTGTATTTGTATTGTATTGTATTGTATTTGTATTGTATTGTATTGTATTGTATTGTATTTATTAACATTCCATGGTATTCATACATGCTTACAGCTAGAATATGGAACAAGTCAAAAAACGTAATACTATTATAAAGTCTTAATTTATAGTCATAGTCTAGATGAAATATATACAGACGAGATTTACAATATAGTCTACTAGTACAACACAAAGTTTTAGTATCAATTTCATGAAGTGTTATTGAATGTCATGAATTCACCTACAGAATAAAAAGGCATGAGAAATTAGGCACTTCTTTAATTTGGCCCTAAATAATCTTATGTTTTGAGTTTCATTTTTTATATCGATAGGGAGGCTATTAAAAATTTTTACTGCCATATAACGCACTCGTTTTTGATAGCACGATAGACTTGCCGATGGAGTATGAAAGTCATTTTTTGACGTGTATAACTGTTGAATTAGTTACAAAGTTTTCACGATTACATACGAGGAAGATTATTAATGAAAAGATATACTGACAAGCCATGGGCATTATTTGTAGTTTTTTGAAAATAGTCCTACACGATTCCCTAGATTTGGCACCTACCATTATTCTAATTACTCTTTTTGTAATAGAAATATATTGTTACTATCTGTGGAATTTCCCCAGAATATTATTCCAAAACTCATTACCGAGTGGAAGTATGCAAAGTATATTGTTTTTAAGGTATTGATGTTTACTATCAACAAATGGATCGAACTCGCATCCCTCATCATATTCTTAATTATTAATACAGGGAAGAAGAAGATGATGATGATGATGATGATGATGATGATGATGATGATGATGATAGGACAATCGTCATGATTCATGATTTTGTGGATGTCTTGTGTTGGCTTACAAAGCCCTACAGGAATGAGGGCGAAGGAGTGCAGATAATGATGCATCGAGGCTTTCCTGCCGCGAGTGGCTTGATTTTCCTACCGACTGCATCGAGCAGCTACGTAAGTGCCCCTATTAGCACAGTTTCTCTCCCCTGCTGCATTTCTCGCATTTGCGACCCCTGCAGAAATACAAATGAACGACCCTATTGATTGCATAGCGCGAAAAGCAGGAGAGAAACCAAGGACAACTCTTAAATGAACAAACAGCTGACGAGCAAAGAAACGCTCGAGACTAATCAGTTGAAAAATTGAGTGAGAAATGACCGACAAATTTTGCGTCGCGCCACGGATATTGACGTCTTTTACCTCTACCGAGTAGAGGCTGGTTCACAATAAACCGGAAACGAGAATCGGAACGAAAACGAAAACGGTAAAATTGTTAAAATATATACATTTAAATGTGAGCATTCACAATTAACGAAAAGCTTGCCGGAGCCCGGGATCGGGAACGGAGAGTTGGCCAAGTTTCAACTTTGGCGTTCACGTTTCCGATCACAGTCCACTAGATTCATTCTATTGCCATCTAAAAGCTATTTTGTCGCCGTATATTATGTATCAAGAAGACCGTCATATAACCTATGCATTATTTTGTTCTGTGCTGTGCCTCATGGAGCAAGTTTTATTTGATGAGATTCTAATATTGAGTGTTGAGGAAAATCCTCATGTTTACGATAAGCGGCGCGCCTCGTATAAAGATGAGAAAACGAAGGAGAATACGTGGCTTTCAATAGCTGCATCTTTGAACACCGATCGTAAGTGAATCATATTTTATTACTGTATTGGTTGTATTACACACTACATATTCATGCTACAATTCAATAACTACTGTTGTGTTCATTTTTGTTCTATTACAAATGAAGGGTACACGGGAAAAACGAACAATGTCACATTTCCATTAAGGGTGAGATAATGATCTATTTCAGTATATTACTGCAAAATTTATTGGTGTTTCTACTTGAAATGAAGGAAATGATGAGTGTACCCGTGGATTTAATTCTCCTTCGCCAAATTTGGTAAAAATAACACTAAAGTTTATAGTAATACAGTGAATTAGATAACGACATCAGCCTTAAAGGAATTGTGACATTGTTCGTTTTTCCCGTGTACCCTTCAAATGTTTCTTCTCTAATTATTTTACGTTATGGTAGACTTAAAATAGGTTGTGATAATAAAGATGCACGGGCATATTTATAGTACCGTACCTAATGAAATGTTTCATTTGAAATTTCGAAGTTGGTTAATCTGTGTTTATGTTGGTTGCCTTGTACTCATGAGAGAACGCCATTGGTCAATTATACACAAATAACATCAGAATGCGTAATATCGACTTTACATATCGTTATTGACATGTATATCGATATGCATAGTCGTCTACGTTCTCGGTTTATTGTGAATAAAAAATTTTCATATTCACGTCCTCTGCTTCTCGTTTTCATTCTGGTTCTCGTTCCCGGTTTATTGTGAACCAGCCTTAAGGGCACCCTTTCCTGGATTCATGGTGGGAAAAAAAAAAGATAGGCTAGAATTTGAAATGCTTGCTGTAGGGACACTATAGCCCCTACTACACTCCTGTTCTTATACTTATGTAAAACCTCCTGATGTTCATACAGGGACCAAATGCCTTTGAAAAGTGAAGGTCGTTGATGGCATGAGTAACGTAGGAACTACGAGGCAACACAGGGCCCATATATGAGGCCTAAGGCCCGTAACACACTTGAAGAGTTTTCGCTAGCGAGAAAAGTCTTGCGAGAAAGAGGCGAAGAGCCTTCCTCCACACACTTGGCGAGTTCTCACTATCACAGATCACACCTCGCTATGATCATCTATGCACTGCCTTCATGCAGAAAGCATTTTTCTGATTATAGTAATCACTCGTTGGGGGAAATATTATAGGTTATGTATTTACGTATATTGTCGTACTTGAATATATAACCTGTAAGTATATTGTCGTACTTTACAAATTACGTACGAACGCTATGTTGAATCTGAGTATTCAGATGATGAGGAAATGGAGTTACATGAACATATTTTGTTAATGAAAAGAAAAAGTAGGCTAAAATTAAAGCCAGACATATCTGAAAATCACATTGTATCTTACGAAAATAAGGGCGAGTTTTGGACACTGGTTTCGATTTGAATGATGATACGTTTAGGCGTTATTTCAGGTTGAATGGACCTCAGTTTTTTGCTATTCATGATATGATAGAGAATTCTTTGCTATGTTCTGATTAAAATTACGTAAACTGTTAAGACATATACATAGATACATTATTTCAAATGTTTAATTAATACTATTAAATCTCATCAAAATAAAATATAGCCCTACTTATTTTCTGATAATCTCGCCAGCCAGATAATAATATTTTCAGATATTTGTCTCCAGATTTCTTCTGTAAGTTTCGTGTTTTTATAGTTTTCATCCCGTGTATCCTATAAATAGGCCTACGGGTGACATCGTACAAGTTCGATAAGTTTCTGACTGCAATTATCAGCCATCTTTCCTCATTTTCAAATAAAAACAATACAATTCATCGCCACCTTTGATATCTTTCTCTACATTCGATCTTCATAAAGAGTATAAATGTCAAACATCTTTGATAAATGTGTCAAGAAAATTCGCTGAGCTACCGATTCCAGCGAGAAACTCGCGCGAGGTTTTTGCCTCGAACGAGAATCTCTTCCAGTGTGTGGACGTCCATTTGAATCCATGTTATCAATCTTTGAATTTTCTCGCAACACATTTCTCGCTGGCGAAAACTCTGCAAGTGTGTTACGGACCTAACTGCGTGTGGTCGTTTCCCTCTCCATCCTCTGCAATTTAATTCGATCCGCATTTCGCGTTTATTGCGAGAACGGTAATAATCCGCAGAGACAGCTGAAATAAAGTTTAAAACATGACCAAAGCTGATCCACAATCCACATGAACCGTCCACGTGTTTCTTCCTTCATCCGTAAATAACTTCAATTGTTTGTCGCCAGTAACAAAAGAAAAGAAACACGGCTCTGACAATAAGTCATAAAATAAATTGAATGTAATGCGGTTAACTCAAAACAATACCTCCACCAACCCTGTTCAAAGACTGTGCAATATGCATATACGGCACAATTTCCAGTCCGGAAGTAGATCCATAACACACCGTGCTCTGTATTCCGAAGTCTTGTTTACACTCAGTTAATGTGACTTACAGGATCATTCAAACTTTAAAGCTTTGTATTGTAAATACTTGTACTAGCCTATAATATTTGAAGTCGAAAAAATGATCACCATGCTGGAAAATAATGGCTTTTGTGCGAGATCGTGCATAGCCTATTTGCTTGGTTTCCGCACAAAACCAATCCGCGGGAAGTCTAAAATTCCACATTCAGTATTCCCAACCTAACACACATAACAATTTCCCTCTTCTTACCGCTTAAGTGACATATTGATTTCACTGCTTTAAGCTTTTAATACATTATTTTTAGAGACGTTCAATATAGTAATAATTATAAATTGGAAACTTACCACTGCAATTTCACCTAAATTGCACTGTTAATTGTTGTTTTTAAATATTTGCAAAAATTAAGTAATCTCTACAACTACACTAAAGTTACTGCATTCGTGATGCAAGTAACATTAAGGAAGCCGTGAAAAAATCAACAAGATTCCAGACTCATTATAGACTGGGGGGAAAAAAAGACAGACGTATATCACGGCCTGCTGGAGTATAGTAAACACAGAAAACATTTTAAAGCAACAATGTTGAAGATAGATATTTTTGTTTTGCAAATTTGCCGACATTGAACAGAAATCAAGATGGAGATTTCATTGCAACTAATTAGAAATTCCTCTTTCAGGTATGTAATAAACTATCTTCGCACAAAATAATGTACGATACACGAGCGGTATGTTTTCTTTCAATTCTCGGAAATTAAAAAAGCTCAACTACGTTTCGCTTTTTCAAACTTTTCCTCGAACATGAAAACTTCAACATACCGCTCTTGTAACGCATATTACTATTACATTTTATTCTTTTCCCATTTCTGTACTTATTATTTTGTTCATTAAAACAATAATGTTTTTTGCACGATCGTGTTTTTTGTATTTACCACCATTGTTGACAGATCGACTATTGATCAGATTTTTTGTATTCGACAGATATTGGAGAAAAATGAGAGTACAAGGACACAGTACATCAGTTATTCATAGATTTCAAAAGGCATATGACTCAGTTTTATATAATGTTCTTATTGAATTTGTTATTCCCAAAAAGCTAGTTCTATTAACTATAATGTGTGTCAGTGAAACATACAGCAGAGTTCGTATAGGTCAGTTTCAGTCTGATGCTTTTCCAATTCACTGCGGGCTAAAGCAAGGAGATGCACTATCACCTTTACTTTTTAACTTTGCTCTAGAGTATGCCACTAGGAAAGTTCAGGATAACATAGAGGGTTTGGAATTGAACGGGTTACATCAGCTGCTTGTCTATGCGGATGACGTGAATATGTTAGGAGAAAATCCACAAACGATTAGGGAAAACACGGGAATTATACTTGAACCAAGTAATGACATGGGTTTGGAAGTAAATCCCGAAAAGACAAAGTACATGATTATGTCTTGTGATTTGAACATAGTACGAAACGGAAATATAAAATTGGAAATTTATCCTTTGAAGAGTGAATTTTTGAAGAAATGGAAAAATTCAAATATCTTGGAGTAACAGTAACAATTATAAATGAAATTAAACGCAGAATAAATATAGGAAATGCCTGTTATTATTCGGTTGAGAAGTTTTTGTCTTCAAGTCTGTTCTAAGAAAAAACTAAAAGTTAGAATTTATAAAACAGTTATATTACCGGTTGTTCTGTATGGTTGTGAGACTTGGACTCTCACTTTGAGAGAGGAACAGAGGCTAAGAGTGTTTGAGAATAAGGTGCTTAGAAAAAATATTTGGGGCTAAGAGGGATGAAGTTACAGAAGAATGGAGAAAGTTACACAACGCAGAACTGAACGCATTGTATTCTTCTCCTGACATAATTAGGAACATTAAATCCAGTCGTTTGAGATGGGCAGAGAATGTAACACGTATGGGTGAATCCAGAGTTTTAGTTGGGAGAAATGTGGGAAAAAGACCTTTGGAGAGACTGGACGTAGATGGGAGGATAATATTAAAATGTATTTGAGGAAGGTGGGATATGATGGTAGGAACTGGATTAATTTTGCTCAGGATAGGGACCGATGGCGGGCTTATGTGAGAGCGATAATGAACCTCCGGGTTCTTTAAAAGCCATTTGTAAGTAGACTAAGTATTTCACGAAATATCCACCGAAATAGTGGGAGATGTAACATCGAAATCATCCATTTTATTTAACAGAAAAAATACGATCCGTAACAATTTCTGTTACAATAATTTTGAAGTTTCAAGCCCTATAGGAACTCAAAGATTCTATCTCGTAAGAAATTGAGAATATTCCAAAATATTGTCTGCAAAGTGTTGGGCATGGTATTGCAGAAAGAACGGCGTTTGTTGAATAACAGAACGGCGGACATATTCCCGATGTTTTGTAAAACCATATCCCATTGTTTGCCCAGCACAGTGAAGTTTTTGTCTATTTTGTTCTATCTCAGATACTAGCGATAATAACTTTTTTAAAATTTGAGCAGAGTTTCGAATGACCTTATATTTCATTAATTTCATTAACTCCAACCAGTGATTGCTACTCTAGTCGGTCGTCAACCCTCTATGGGCAATTAAGTCTAACAGTTCAAACTTCTCTACTAGGTCTCCTGGATTTCTCATGAAGATATTTTGTTCTTGCGAGTGCTACCACTACCTCTTATGTCGCCGATCCCACGCAGCTGTCATACGACCATCTCCATTCAGTTTCCGTGACAGGAAGGTCTAATATAGATTTAGAAAATGGTGTTAAGTCTTAAACCCTCAGCTTTCGAGACTATTTTTTCGTGACCCTTCTGAATACGTAACATAAATTCATAATACATAGTGATATCTTGGTAATTTTACTCCTGTCCAGGAGCGCCTTCTAGGGGGCGGGAGAAAAGGAAATTTGAGAGAAGACCTTATGGGGTATATCGCGGTACTCCAGCCCTATTTCCCCTGAAATTAACTATTTTCCATGCCGTAAACTGGGACAAACTGACCGTAAAAAAATAGTACATTATGCAACGAGCCTATAATGATAGTAATTAAGACGCGAGTATGTTTGTTTATGAAACGAGCGCAAGCAAGTTTCATAATTTTCATACGAGCGTCTCAATTACCATTATAGGCAAGTTTCATACGACTTTTTATGCTCGACCATATTTCTAACTTCAAATTATTTAGAAGTATTCATTTTATTTGTATCTGACTGAAGATCGGAAGTGACCTTGTGCATAGCTCGTGAATTGTGAGATGTGCGCAGACGCGAAAGTATTGATTTTTTTCAAGGAACAATAATCTCATTGACTTTGATGTAATGTAGAGAATAACATGAACTAATTTTGATATAACCTGGAAATTGATTTAGAATTGAAAAACGAGATGACAAATTGAATTTATTTGAATATTATTTACAATTAACGCTAATTATTATAGTAACAGAACATAACCTTCTGCGACAGTATTGGATTCCCAGCCTCCGTGACGTTTCCCTCGTCTTTCGATTGCATATCCGAAAATAATCGAAAACCTGAACTTTAATGAATAGGTGTACTTTAATGAGGTGCATTAAAGGGCTACTACCAGGTGTATAATTACTACATTTCGGCATGGTCGAGCATAAAGATATTTAAACAACGTCAGATGCACTGAACATATTTTTAGACTTAATTTAATTTATTTTTTATTTCTTAAGCATGTTATATTATTTTAAGTCACAAATGGGGCTGATATCATGGTTTATTCTTTGTAGGCAAGTTTATCCCACTTTACAGTGCATTTTTACTACACACACACACACACACACACACACACACACAGGCCTAGTTTTAACGTCTTATCCCACTTACACAGTGAGCCATTTACATACATTTGCTGTTAATACGACACACACAATTTCATTGATATTCATTCAGGTTTCTGCCGAAGGGCACCTTTTTTATTGCAAACCTAGCGTTCTCCAGACTTCCCTATTTTATGCCTTCCTCTTAGTCTCTGCATATTTTTATTGATAAGAAAATTGTAATTGGATTACATTCTGCAGAAAGGAACCAGCCCACAAATTTAATGTCTCAATAATTAAATAATTCCAAGGATCCATATTTCGAACAAAGATAATTACTTCATATAACACGCTTTTGTTTAAAGCAATAAGTAGTTACATTTACTAGTGAATTTATCACTCACGTTTAACTTTAAAATGCATTTTTTTTTTCAGTTAAGTGTAGGCCTAATGTGGGTTGGTTCCTTTCTGCAAAATGTGATCCAATTTTACTTTAAAAAATGTACTTTTATTTAGCTACGGTAGGTAACAAAAACCAATAATGTAGCAAAGAGTAACTCCTTGGTTTAATTTGAGAAAATTCATTAACTAACTCGTATTTTATTTATAAAGGGGGAATATTGAAATATTATTAAAAGTACGGTTCTCACTTGATTTCTTCAGTAGTAGGCCTACTACTCAATTCTTATTTAGGATAAGATTGCCTATATCGCACCACTTTAGCATTTATAATTTTTATTGAACAATACCATTTTTATTTTCTGCATTCCTTTACAGAAATACATTCCCAGAACATTTTTACCATTCATGTAAAAAAGAATCCTTGAATTTGGTTTAATAATTTTGAAGTAGAATGACGTTTTCGAAACACATGTCAGTGGTGCCATTTAGGCAACTAGTTTCCTAAATAGCACCTGCGGTTTCTTAAATCGCACCTCTCTAACTGCAGGGAACAGGATGAAGGAAAGCTTTTAATATGGAACATATTGAACAGTATTTGAATGAATAATGTAATAAATGCAAATTACAAGTTTATTGAAATTAATGAAAGAGAGTAACGCATCTTCAAATGAAATTGAAAAATAGAGCATAAATTACCTAACATTTAAACTTTCTGAAAGCGTTTTTTATTGTTACACATTTGCCATGTGCTTCACCAGGCAGTTCAGACTGTAAACTGCGTCACCTTTTCTCCACGATTATCTCGAAGCCGCCTAAGAACTGCTTCATGATTTAGCTGTCTGAAATGGTTTGAACATAGAAACATCTAAAGGCTGGGCCTCTGAGTATTATGACGAGGAAGCTGAAATAGGAGCACATCATTTTCCCGAGATAATCTAGCTTCTAAATTTTTGGAATGGTTCGTATAGGTGGACATGCAGAAGCAGCACTTTTTTCTATGGCAGGTTTTAGTGGCAAATAAAATGTTTGAGCTATTCGACAAATAGTTCACTGTTGATGTAACTGACTCAGAGCAAACAAATAACGATCCTGGAGGAACACCAGCTGATAATGTAGGATGCACTGTTTGACGTTTAAAAATTTTCATAGGTGGCACAAAATACCTGGTGCGCTTGTACAACACACACTTGTTGTATTAACGCCCTTTTCACCACTTGATATTGCACCCACCTGATGAATTCCTCGTTCAGTTAAAATTTTTGGCCTTCTTTTTTACGGCTAGAATTGCTACAGTGGCTCATATCGCACCGGTGCGAAAGGCACCCACAAAGTGGTGCGAATTAAGAAACTACGTCATAAGTTATTATTTCCTTCATTCTAGCCTATAATCACCACACGTTCGAAAATCGTACTAAGTTAAATGTTCTTTAATATTTCTTTTAACCAATAACATCTTAAGATTATGGATTCCTTTGCATACAAATCCGTTATTTAGTTACAAAATGTTAGCTAAATATCCATCCACCTGAGCGATTATATTAAATACTCTATCATCACGTTGCTAGCACAAAGAAGTGGGAGAAATCAAGTGACATGGTGGAAGTTCATGTGGTAGATTGTAACAATACCACTAGATGCTACACTACTACAGTAACTTATTTTAAACTAGCAGTGGTGCCATTTAGGAAGCGGTGCGATTTATGCTACTCTACCCTATTTTTTAATCTTGAACTCCTAAATGACGTCTTTGCTTTTTTCTCCGTAACATAGTTCAGTTACCCTGTAAAGAGAACACTGATTAGTAATTTCTGAATATTTCATATTTTTACTGTAGAAATATTGGAATTACATTTGCAATACTTTTCACGATAGGCCTGTTTACAGAAAGTTCAACCCCATCGCGAAGCTTGGGCGGTAGCGCGTTTGCATGCTGACCCGAGCTGCGCTTGGGCGTGGGTTCATTTCCCGCTTTGACTGATTTTGAATTTTTTCCGAGGTTTTCTCCAACTTTAAGGCGAATATCGTGTAATCCTTGGCGAATTCTCGGCCTATCATTAATTCCATCGACGTTAAATTACCTAGTAGTTGATACAGCGTTGTTAAATATCTAGTGTACTAAAAGAAAATTGAAGACCACCAACTTAGATTCGTCTACTATGTGGTGTTAGCCCTACAGCAGTTTACACTTAAGACAACACGGCACTCCACATGAATGACGTAATAGCATGTAATTCATATCGAGGTTCGAGGTTCAGCAGAGCTGAAGTCTACAACCGTAGCTGGCGGTTGATATGGCTATAATTCTTTAGTTTACGACTTCATAAACTACAAAACTCACCCAGAAACATGGAAAGGTGAACTGCAGCAATAGTGGAATGTGAGTTGCACATGAAGCAGAAACAATGAGAAAAAAAAGTTCCATACTAACTCTGTTCTCAATAAAATAACACTGTTCCAGTATATTACAGCTGCAGGTTGCAATGCGTGTGTTTGTAGCAAACCTTTTTGTAATTGATTGCGTTGTCTTTGTCCTTGGTAAAGTGGGCGTTAATGTGTTGGAAGTTTTATTTCTATGGAAACGTGTGTTATATTTCATAACAACAAAGCAACACACTAAATTGCTTAATATCTCTACAGCACGAAGCTGACAAAAGCGGAGTCCAAGTTTCTTACATAGGCCTACATATTGCTTGCAATCCCAGTTTTAAAATATAGGTAACTAGTGGCTTGTGCAGCAAATGCAGCAAACAAGTTCATTAGAAGTTCAAATAAACATTTTTCAGATTTATTTTCAATGAAAAATACCAGACATTTTGAAAGTTATTTGCTTCCATAATAATGAAACATACTCCCTCTGAATGGTTTTTATGCCAAATACTTTTTCTTGAACCTATGTATCCTATGTATCTTGAGTTTCAACGCGAAAACGCAAGTAACAATGTCAGGACGATCAGTGGGCTTTTCATGTGGGAGTAAAGCAATAGCTATTTCAGATCATTGTGGATTGTAAAAGTCAGGTTTGCTATGTTTTCGAACAATAGACATAGCATCTTGGTATAGCTGCTGCATGTAGAGCTTGAAATGTAGAGGGTAAAATCATTTTATCCTGCTAAGAGATCTTGCTGAAATGATCGAGAGACTACAAACTTTTGTAGGCCTTTTATTTTATCAGTAAGTAATATCGTCTTTCCTTAGGAACTGTAATTTTTGCGCTCTCTCGAGCCAATACTAAAGAGAATGACGCATATATATAAGTATCTACACCACACCGACATTAAGTATATGAAAAAGACCCAACCCCACTACGTAAGTTTTGCAGTTTTATTTATATATATATATATATATATATATATATATATATGATAGCCTCCACTCAGTAAATTATAGAAATGAAGATCTAATTTAAGATATTCTCCATAACCGGGGCTACTTATATAACTCCAAAATGTTTCACTTTCATATCATCAGTATAGCATTAATATGTATAATTAATGAAAAATATTCACATCATAGCATTAACTATAATGAAATTTCATTTCTAATGGTAATGATGTCATCAAACCACCTCAAGGTTCGTAGATTTCAATATCCAATACACAGCTGTACTCAGAAAATTACACACCGCAGAATCAGACCTGTAAATTATTTTCAGTAAGTTTTGAAGTTTTAAATAACCAATTGAATTTGTGCTCTAAATATGTCAGCAATCCTGCAGGTCATGGCCTTCATGTAATAGCTATTGTTTATTGTAGTGTGTGTTTTGTTTTATTCTGAAATCACGGCCGTGCTGAAATGAAATTAGTTCTCAAAACTGAAGAAAGATGGATTTTGGAAAATAGGAAAATAATGTAGGAAAATTTATATTTCACTGAAAACTACTATTTTTCTGAAAAACGTTGGGTTCCAAGCTTCAAAATGAGGAGTCATTTATTAAAATCCGTTCAGCCGTTTTCCCGTAATTTCCATTACCAGTTAAAATTGCATATATAGATGTTGTTGAAATTTAATTCAGATTAAGAAATAGCACAAATAAAATTAATGTATCGTGTTTGAGGCTAGGATCAGGAGTTTTATGCAATTACGCATTCATTTCTGTTCTATCTCGTCTGCAGGTCGAGAAGTCAGAAGTAGTAGCCTACCGGTACGTGTGAATTACTGTTTTAATTTTGATATAGGCCTACTAAATTTAATTCCACATATTTCATACATGGCAAAGTACAATTTATCTATTCTAATAAAAATATCCATATTTTGCTTGAGGTGTGTTATCAATTTTTAAAGACAAGGTGTGATTAATTTTGCAACGGTCAACATTTCCTTAAAGGTAATCTCAACTTAACGCTGCTACCAATAGCAAGTACGGACCCAACTGAGCATGCGCATTAGGCCTATGTTATAAGTGGAACTTAGGGAAAATACAGGTGGCCCAAATTTTGTTTCTGGATTTGTACTAACTAAAATATTTTTGTTTTTCAAAGAGATATTTGAACTGAGCGCGGCCAACAATGGCAAGTAGGCCTACAAACTAAAATATTTAGATTTTCAAAGCGATATTTCAACTGAACACGGCCTGCAATAATTGCAAATACAATCTAAAACATGTTTGGTTTTCAAATGGGCATTTCAACTGAACGCGGCCTACAACTGCAAGTACTAACTAAAATATTTGGCTTTTCAAAGGGATATTTCAACTGAACACGGCCTACAATAATTGCAAATACAAACTAAAACATTTTTGTTTTTCAAAGGGACATTTCAACTGAACGCGGCCTACAACTGCAAGTACAAACTAAAATATTTGGCTTTTCAAAGGGATATTTCAACTGAACACGGCATACAATAATTGCAAATACAAACTAAAACATTTTTTGTTTTTCAAAGGGACATTTCAACTGAACGCGGCCTACAACTGCAAGTACAAACTAAAATATTTGGCTTTTCAAAGGGATATTTCAACTGAACACGGCATGCAATAATTGCAAATACAAACTAAAACATTTTTTGTTTTTCAAAGGGACATTTCAACTGAACGCGGCCTACAACTGCAAGTACTAACTAAAATATTTGGCTTTTCAAAGGGATATTTCAACTGAACACGGCATGCAATAATTGCAAATACAAACTAAAATATTTTTTGTTTTTCAAAGGGACATTTCAACTGAACGCGGCCTACAACTGCAAGTACAAACTAAAATATTTGGCTTTTCAAAGGGATATTTCAACTGAACACGGCATGCAATAATTGCAAATACAAACTAAAACATTTTTTGTTTTTCAAAGGGACATTTCAACTGAACGCGGCCTACAACTGCAAGTACTAACTAAAATATTTGGCTTTTCAAAGGGATATTTCAACTGAACACGGCATGCAATAATTGCAAATACAAACTAAAACATTTTTTGTTTTTCAAAGGGACATTTCAACTGAACGCGGCCTACAACTGCAAGTACTAACTAAAATATTTGGCTTTTCAAAGGGATATTTCAACTGAACACGGCATGCAATAATTGCAAATACAAACTAAAATATTTTTGTTTTTCAAAGGGACATTTCAACTGAACGCGGCCTACAACTGCAAGTACTAACTAAAATATTTGGCTTTTTAAAGGGATATTTAAACTGAACACGGTCTACAATAAATACAGTACAAACTAAAACATTTTTTGTTTTCCAAATGGGCATTTCAACTGAACGCGGCCTACAACTGCAAGTACTAACTAAAATATTTGGCTTTTCAAAGGGATATTTCAACTGAACACGGCATGCAATAATTGCAAATACAAACTAAAATATTTTTGTTTTTCAAAGGGACGTTTCAACTGAACGCGGCCTACAACTGCAAGTACAAACTAAAATATTTAGATTTTGAAAGGGATATTTCTACTGAACACGGCCTGCAACAATTGCAAATACAAACTAAAACATGTTTGTTTTTCAAATGGGCATTTCAACTGAACGCCGCCTACAACTGAAAATACTAACTAAAACATTTCGTTCTTCAAAGAGAGATTTCAACTGAACGCGGGCAACAATTGCAAGTACAACGTAAAACATTTTTGTTTTTCAATGGAGCCTTTGAATTGGACGCGGCCAATAATTTCAAGCACAAACTAAAACCATTTTTTTTCAAAGGTAGGCCTACATTTCAACTGAAAGCGGATAACAATTGCAAGTACAAGCTAAAACTTTTTTTTTTACAAGATTGTTCTTTGATATCATTTCGCCGAAGTCTAGAATTATACCTAAGCTGTAACGAAGTTGCAAAAATTTAAATAGGCCTACTGATCGAGGCGACTCTGACGATAAAGTTTGAGACTCGCATTCGGGAGGTCCCCGGTTCAAACTCCGTGGTTGATTAGCCTGACTGAGCTATTTCGACCCATCATTTCCCTCAGTCACAAAGGGAAGTGCTAGTTTGGAATTTTACATATAGGCCTACTATGATTCATCAGCGCCTTAATCACCAATGCCATAAATATTCTAAACAAAATCTAAGTCACCGAGTGATTTGGCTCAGACGGTAGCGTTTGAGACTCGCATTCGGTAAGTATCGGGTTCAAACCCCGTGATCGACCAATCTGACTGGGATTTCTCATGGTTTAGGCCTACCTTAGTCACAAAGGTAAATATAAAAATTAATCAAAATCTATAATCAGTTACATGTACACAAGCCATCTACAACACACAATAGAAATAGGAATTGAATAATAGCTAAAACGGCCTGCTGGTATACCCACAGATCCTAAACACGCGTTATGACCACATATGTTAAAACGTGTATAAATAAAACTTAACAAAGGAAAAAATCTAAATCAACTACATGAACACAAGCCATTTATAACACACAACAATAGTCAACGGCCTACTGATCTATCCAAAGATCCTACAGACGCGATATGACCATAGGTATTAAAATGTATATAAAAATTGGTAATAATAAAAAAATTAAAGGGTGCGGGGAATTAAAAACAACAGATATGAGATTCTTTACAATAGCTGGATTCATTTTGCCAAATCACAAGAAATATTGTAAACCTTAGAAATCACACTCATGCTGGGTTGCAACAAAGCAGACCTATAAATAATGTATTCCTCCATTAGTTAGTGGACCTTTAAAGTTAGTGGATTGTCGGGTTGCAGAAAAGGAATTTAACGGTCCACTAGTTATAGGATCGTTAACCAAACATCTTTGGATTTCACAAGTGACGCAATAGTACGTGAATGAATAAAAAGTGAACATCGGCTGCTTGGCTGACGTGAGAAATATTACTTTTATTGTTGTCAAAATTTGCAATAAATTTAGACTAATACGAACCAGAAAGAAATCAAAAACAGAAGTTTCAGTAAGAAAGATAAATAGGCCTATGTCCATTTGTTATTAGAAATAACGCACGAGTGCATTGATTTTATAGAAAATAAAAAGACAGACTACAGAGCACATAACCTCGTCGTCAGACGATGAACTAGAATCTGTAATAAAGAAATAAATATTAACTTCGCTATTCGAAGAATTAATGAACAAATAAGTAAATAAATAAATAATCAAATTACCGTATATCGATGGCTAAGAAGAGATACAAAATTGGTAATTTAGTTTAACTACACTCGTTGCCAAACTTTCAGAACGGTCCCAAGGTTCACTCAGCCTTCTATAAAATTGAGTACCGGGTCTTTCCCGGTGGTAAAAGGCGGCCAGAGCGTGGTGCCGACCACACCACCTCATTCTAGTGCCGAGGTCATGGAAAGCATGGGGCTCTACCTCCATGTCCCCCAAGTGCCTTCATGGCATGTTACGGGGATACCTTTTTTTTACATTATTACTAGTTAGATTAACTACATTATTATTGTGTTCACAAAATTGGAAAATGTACTAATAGGCCTATTTTGTTCTCGAATAGAAGATCTTGCAAAGCAGAAACATATATAGGAGTAAGTTTTTCATTTTGAAAAACTAATTTCTAAAACAGTTTTTTTTTATTTACCTGTAAATGTACAGATACGAGGTATCACTTTTTAGCCATCCATAGGCTATATTATTTTAATATCGTGTATATAGCATGCCTGAGTCTCATGCAGGTAACATTATGATGAATCAAAATATATAAACTACTCGTCAATACACAAAATGTACGTAAGATGGCTGTCTAACGGAGGAATAAATATTATTAGGCCTATAGGAGGGAAACCAGATTTCTAAGTTAGTGAATCCTTTAACGGACCAATAACTCTAAAGATGTTTCTTGCAACGGGTCTTAAGTTAGCAGCTAACGAAGGAATAAATGCGTTCTTGCAACCCATCATTATTCTCATCCACAAATAATAATAATAATAATAATAATAATAATAATAATAATAATAATAATAATAATAATACGACGCTTTTAACCATGAGAAATGGAATTTTGGAGTTCTTTACCAGGGATGGGGTTATATAAGTATTTTACGATATGAGACTGTCAGCATAATTTCCCTCACGGAGAAAAGATTTTGCCCCCCTATGAAATCAATCGCCGTTGGCCGGGTTTTACCCCGCGAACCTTGGATCCAAATTCTGGGCATGGTTTCCTCCGGGACGAAAGTAAAAGCTGAGATGCCATGGCGCAGATATACGTGACTTAAAGATTCCCGTCTCGGATAGAAGGCAGCAGCTAAAATAATTTTTCCATCAGTTCTCGTCCACGTTGAATTTTGTCGCTGAATAACCTTTGTACTGGAACCCATAGTTAAATAAATACCGGTACGACTGCTGTAGGCGTACTGGGATCGCAGACCGCTGACCTTTAAAATTCGGGTGTGGACTACAGATACTCTATCTCTCAGTCAGTCTCGCATAATTCAAGCGTAAGTACGAGTAATTTAGCGTAACTGCGGCGGGTTGTAAACTATAACATAGGCCTATATGGAATGGTGGCGAGTAGGTCTAATTCAGTATAGTGCAAGGTAATTTATTCAGCAATTTCATCATGACAAAGTAGGGCCTATGTTCAATGTTTTCCCCTACTGTTATATAAATGAAAATAGTCTATAGCAGCCGTGGCGAAAATCCCATCGTGCGCCGAGCCACTGTGTAAGCTGCAACGTGCACAGCACCTATGGAGGGAGGCGGACACCCGAAGGGGAAGGAAGCAACTGTCTGACTTATTAACGGTTTTTCATTTTCCTTACATCAAGCACTTAAATAAAATTATATACAGTACAAGGCTACAAACTAATGTTTAGTACGTGTAACGAAGAAAGAAATGAACAAGAAAACATAGGACACATTATCACAACCTAAAATTAACTGTCTTCAGAATGTCTCTGCGACAGAGTTTCAAAATCAGGAATTATGTCACTTACTGCCAGTCGTAGTTGATCACGAAGGTATTTGTCTGTCAGTCGTGATCTAAATTTGATTTTTACTATTTTCATTGTTGAAAATAATTTTTCACAAACGTAAGTTGAGCGAACATGGCTTCAACAGAGCAAGCGAAAGAACGAAGCTTCAAATATTTATTTTTTTGCCAAATATTTGAAAAGTTAACATTTGTCAAGTCCTTACAT
Organism: Periplaneta americana; assembly: GCF_040183065.1. Lineage (NCBI taxonomy): Eukaryota > Metazoa > Arthropoda > Insecta > Blattodea > Blattidae > Periplaneta > Periplaneta americana. Next base: position 202,692,229 of record NC_091120.1, read on the forward strand.
CTAGTTTTCATTTAACATCACATTGTAAATCTGTGAGTTTAAATTGAAGATCTAACCGCATTATTCGTACATCTGCTAAAAAAGGATCGACGTACAGAGTGATAATAATAATAATAATAATAATAATAATAATAATAATAATAATAATAATAATAACAACAACAACAACACTTAACCTTTTAATGTTTCATCAGTAACATGTAGTAACTTATAATGCCGTTTTATGTTATACAACCGTTTTCCTAGTAATAAGCTTACTTGTGAACAAATCATACATTTAATATTCTCATCATATTGTCAGGAAAAAAATGCATCCTCCCATCCTATTTGAAACTTCCGCTTTTATAGAGGTACAAATACAAATGGAACGGAGTTTGACTCCACTGAGTGAGAGAGAGGGTGGGGGTTGTGGGTAGGAAGCAAGGGAAATGCACTGCGAGCCACAATGTGCTCGTGAGTCGTATTTTCGCCACGGCTGGTCTATAGGCCTAAACAGTAACAGCCAGGATGGACAGCTTGAAGTCCTGTACAAGCACTGCTCAGTGTTTTGCTTTGCTGTTAACTCCTTTCTCCACTAGCAGCAGAAAACGCGACGAAACCAACGCTGCCAGACGGCGTAATTTTCACTGGTTTCAGCTTCGCTATGAGAAATAACTGCTACGTTCTTAGTAAATTCGTACTCCAAAATTAGGCCTAAGTAATCAAGCTGTAATTAAGTACGGAGAGTTACTGAAGCGGATCTAGTATTAAATTTATTCTAGCAATAATGGCAATACTGCAAGGCTCGGGAAGGTTTTTGGACCCGCTGGAAAGCAATTAGGTTTGTCATTTACCACAATCATCTTAAAATGCGTGAATCTCATTACAGAAGTCCTATCAACACATTACTTCCTTCAATTAATTTTAATGAAAAGTATTTCAAAATTCGCATAGTCTAATAAACAATAGGCCTATAACCGTGCTCATTCCTAACTCAATGGAACCGTGAATTGTTCGGTTTAGAACACTATCGGATAGGCCTATCAGAAATCATTACTGTAACATAGATATGCTCATGAGGTCAAATATTAATAGACTTAATTGTAATGAATTGATCTCTAGGTAACCAAAGAACAATGAAAACTTATCTTAAAATATTAACAAACTTTTTTTTCGCATGTTTACTATAATTGAGGACCGTTTTTGCAAAACTTGCTAACTGCAAAATTTGCAAAATTGAGATTTTGATGGCTTCGTTAACATAAGGCAAGCCTCTACGTGATATTCAAAGCGTCTTAGTAAAATTGGGTTATTTCTCTTCATTGTAGTTTGCCAAAGTGTGATCGTTTTTTTTTCAAAACTTGCTTTCTGCTATAAGCGAGAGATACAGCAAAACTTGCTTACTATAGTGTTTTGTCTCTCTTGTAAAATTTAGTTTTTTCAGTTAGCAAGTTTTGCGAAAACGGTCCTCAATTTGACTTCTTCAGGGGCGAAATTTCTATAGCCTAATTTCTACAATTTGTATGCTACAGACTTGATTTTTTGTACACACCATCCCGCAGGTGTAGGTAGGCTAATAGGCCCTATTGCACATTTCATCATCCTCAGTTGGATGGATTCCATATTTTCAAAAGTTAGGCTATTTCATTCTCAAAAATTGAAATATCATGTCTGATTTTTACTTACATCCATTAGGCCCTTACGAATATAAAAATCACAATCTAAAATTTTGAATTTAAATCTGGGAGTACAGAAAAAAAATATACATTTACTCACTTTCAAAATTGTATTTCTTTCGGGTCAACTTAATGTTATGTTTTTAAATTTAAAAAATACTTATAAAAAATGGAACTGGGTTTGTTAATCACACTTTATAGAACATACAGCAAATAAATATTTCACGTTCGTATCATCAAAATTGTGCAAGACTTTACAGTTTAAACACAAGGAAATGTGCTGGAAAGAAAAGTGTGAGAAAACAGCTTTAAAAATTGCATTCAATTGAAAATTCAAGGGCGCAGCCATTTTATTGTGACGTAATTTGTTATGCTTCCAATCGCCGCAGAGTACTGAAATTTGGTCAACATGTAAATAAGAAATTGCTGATTCATTTTTCACAATAAATATATTATGATTTTTGATCGGAAATGGCTTAATTCTACCCTTCTTCTCCCTCAAAGACAGTACTGGATCTCGATGTCTCAGAAAACACGGTGAAACCATTTTGCGTTGTTACATAGCCTTTATTTCTATTAAGTTTAAAAACTTGAAAATTTTCCATTTCGAAATTTACGTTCGAATTACTGTAGTTATTTAAAATTCTCCATAGTTATGTAAGATTTGGTGGCGTTACATAAGCTTACGAACTTATTATTGTGTAGTACTATTTTGAATACTGCTTTCAATATAAAATATGATTCGAAGAAGTAAAGGAAACCGACTCTAGGCTAGATAAAATTTTAGATAGCATACGCCTACCGCCGAATGAATTAAATTTTAATATCGCTGCTTTATGAATTTACAAAATGATTCACAAATTATGAAATAACCACACAAAATAAATGTATCACTATACCACACTTAATAAACTAGGTTATACAACATCCTGCATAAGAAAGAATCTTGAGGGGTGGTAGGCTACAGGACTTTAAGGGTCGATTTCTAAAACACGGACGAAATCGTGGTTCCAAACCTCGGCTTTTAAACCGCTACCGAGGTCTGGATCCTTGTGCGATTTCTAAAACGAAGTCGAGACGCGGCTTGAGAAGAAACCAAAGTTCGTGAGTTTTATATATGGCAACGCAGCTAAGAATCGATTTTTATTCCTGTACACAGTCGATATTAGAAATAAATGAACATCGGAATTAATATTTTTATTGAATTGCAGTAAGTCACGTTCTTTTGTTCTCAGCTAAGGTATTGTTATATTTAGGGAATATACGTAAGTTTAAAATACTACTAGGTTCAAAAAGTTCCCGGAATTTTACTACCATTTTTCGTATTAATATATAACAAGGGATATTATACATTTGTTTTGTTGGTAACATTCATGATGTCATTTCCTTAAAGTTTGTTGATAATGGCAATTATTGGTTTTGAGTTGTAGGCAATTGTTTATCATAGTGTTTCGTTTGTTCGTCGCATTTTGTAATTATGTCCACAGAGCAAAGTACAAACATCAAGTTCTGTGTTTTGCTGGGGACATGATCAGTATGGCTGATGAAGATGGTGATTTCTTAAACAAAATGAAACTGGTGCTACTTGTACGACCCAGTCCCTAAACGACAGTCATCTGAGTGGAAATCGAAAACATCTCCTCGGAAGCAAAAATTTCCTAGGGACACTTCCAAAGGCAAAGTTATTTTAAATGTTATGTTTTATTTAACGACGCTCGCAACTGCAGAGGTTATATCAGCATCGCCGGATGTGCCGGAATTTTGTCCCGCAGGAGTTCTTTTTCATCCCAGTAAATCTACTAACATGAGCCTGTCGCATTTAAGCACACTTAAAGCAAAGTTATGTTGGAAGTTTTCTTCGACTCTCAGAGTCTCATGCACCATGAGTTCATTCCAGAAGGTCGTACTGTAACGAAAGAATTGTACGTAGAAACCCTCCGTCGCCTCTGGGACGCAGTGAGAAGGAAACGTCCAGAAAAGTGGGTAGAAAACAACTGGTTCCTTATGCATGACAATGCACCTGCTCATCGCGCAATTATTGTAAAGAATTTTCTTGCCAGGCACAACATAACTGCTTTGGATCACCCACCATACTCTCCTGATCTCTCACCACCTGATTACTTTCTGTTTCCCCGTCTGAAAAGTCATCTGAAAGGACGGAGATTCAATGCTGAAGAGGTTATCGCAAACGCGACGAGAGCACTAAGACGGGTTTCACAAAATGGCTTCCAGGCCTGCTTCCAGGAACTCTACACGCGTTGGCAAAAGTGTGTTGTTGCGGAAGGCAACTATTTTGAAGGAAATGCTGTAGAATAGTGTTTAAGGTACGTTGTTTCTATGATGCTAGCAAATTCCGGGAACTTTTTGAACCTAGTATGTACTAGCATTACTTAGTATTTAATAGGGAACGAATTTTTAGGTACCAGAATGATATTACCCAAATAATTAGCACAAGTAGAGCGTTTATGTTGTAGTTTATCGTTTGTTCATAACTACTACCAACATTAACTAACTGAAAACACTGTTCTTAGGAATTAATAACCTAAATATTAACTGGATTAAAATTTCAATTGAAACTAAAATGTAGTATGGTTCTGTTTTCACATATAATAGGCAGTACTACGTGGAAAGACCCAGTAGCATAAAACTTAAAATAAGACGACAAAATCACGTTTGCTTCATATTCTTGTAGGCCCACAACATTTTTGAGTATTAAATGAAATCTCCAAAACTACTGTAAAGACTAAGAATTAAGATATATCGTCCTAAAGGCATAAATGTATAATTAATATAAAATATTATATCTTACTTTCCTGAAAGCAACAAGAAGATGTAAAAAATTGTCAACCTATCGTCTCTTCCATTTCGTTGCAGATTATTATTTAGGATTCTTACTCAATTTTGCGTTGCTTTCTTCGAAAATCGAGATATTCGCCAGAAATTATCGTCGTTACATAGTTACAAAGGATTATTCCTGTCTCCCATCACTCCAATCCGGGGATTTAATACTCGTAGATACAAATTTTCCTTGATAATCATCCAGCTGATCTACTATCTCCACCTTGTATACATGAAGCCGTGGTTTTAAACCTACCCTAGCCGTGGTCTCTGCTTCAGACCATGGTTTCGAGCCGTGGCTCAGAAAAATGAAAAAGATCTCGTTTTATAAATCCTAACGCGGTTTAAAGCCATGGTCGTGGTCTAGACCTCGTTTTAGAAATCGACCCTAAGTGATAAGAGAAGTAGCCTACTGAAGCACGCGTTATGTTGCACTGACACTTCACCTCACATGGAGAATCGTCCAGCGCTTGTAATACACAATTCACGATAAAGAAATCGCTCTGACACCAGCGTTAAAGTCTCCACACACATCAGACTTTATATAGGCTATAAGGTTAAGTAAAAACGGTTTCCAGGAACGAAACAGAGGACTGCAAACGATATTCTCTATGACAACTGCTTGTCGATTACCATAGCAGTCTTTTGTTTTATGCACAGGAAACATTACAAAAACGCAGAGGCTTTTGTATCTTGTTGAAATTATCTGTACCAATCGGTGCAGGAAACTAAGTACTGCAACGATCCCAGCGAGAAGCTTTCGTTTTTGCTGATAAGCCTAACAGTCTTTACTGTTTTGGGGAATAGGCTACATACTCTATAGTATGTCCGGGCCTATTTTGAATTAGAATTTTATGTAAATTTCGGCGTTGGGGCCTAAGATATTTTAACTGTAGATAGGGCTATTTATGGAACAAATTTTAACACTTTTAACGTATGACAAAGTAAATTTTATGTTTTTAACAAAGTGTTAACGAGAACTTTAATCAATGAAAGTTTATGTGTTCATATATAATGTATGCTACTAGGAGCCTACATTATATATTATATTATATTATATTAGGTTCTATTGTGGACTATTCCATTGTGCACATTTCTCACTTAATTAGCCTATTGCCTAGTAGATAGTAAGGCTGTGTCTCAAAGCTCAAGTCCATACTACACACTAGTGACTAGCAACTAGGTGACTTGTAAACTACACACTAGGGAACTTCGGACATGTATGCTTGAAACATGGCCTTCTTCATGGACTATTTTTCTAAAAACCATGACATCACGGTGCAGCACTAAATTAAGAATGCAGTGTCCTAATGCAGTTTCATTACGAATTATATGGAAAAGATGAGGGCTTAATATATTACAATAATGTTTAAAACATTGTACAGAAGGTACTAACAATGCCAGTGTTCAAAGTTAACGTGTTATTCTACATTATATTTACATTATTTCACTTCCAAAGCATTTTCAAATTTCATAACCCCAATTGCTGATGAGGTATCCATGTTTGTTTAGTGAACAAGTCAACAATCGAGCAAGCATTTTCGTTTACTAGCTACTACGGACTTGATTGCTATGCACTATGTAGCTTTGGATCATAACTTCTGACGTCATATCTGGCTATTTAGTCAACAATCTAGTTCACTTCAGCTGAAAAATGTAGCTTTGAGACAATGCCTAAATATGAATAAAATCAGTACAGTACGGTAATTTATAAACATGATTGTACACAGAAAGACAGGCAGTCTAGATAGACATAAACTACATGCCAAAACCCACTTTGTCAGCAACAGAGAATCTATTAACGTGTGGTGTGGGCTTATTTCTTTTAGCCTAAACATTTCGAGGTCTATAGGCCTATTTGGCAAGATGATAATACATTTGACATAGGTATCTACGTTTTGAGAAGCAAACAAGTATATTTTCGCTTATTTGAAGAAGTTTACGTTGGATGTATCACTACAAATATATTCCGAATATCACGCTAATTTCGAAATAGTTGTGGTAAAATAATAGAAAAAAAATGTAGCAAAATAGATACAATAATTATAGGCTATACAAATAAACAGATAAAAAAAACAAATCCCTTTCACCGTCTATTAAGAGTGAACAGAAATAATTTAAAGTTTAACCCCAAATGTAATTTAGGCCTAAGAAAGTAACTTGGCATTCTTTACATTCTCGTATCCTTGTAGACTATTTCAACACTATTTTATCACAAAATTGTACATTCTTGTGGAACAATGTCTCGATGTAGGCCCTAATGTTACCCGCCCGAAAGATCATGTCACATAGCATAAAAATAAGCACGCTGCCTAAACTTAAAATAAAATGTAGCCTATTACTATGAATATCATTCTAACAGAGAAAATTTACCTGCACACCTAAACAAATTGAAAGTACTCTGTCTTTACAAAGTTAAAACAACTTATAGCACCAAATATTATGAACTGTAGCCCATTTAATAGCGTACTGGCAATAATTTAGGTTACATCTACTGGTCAGATTTGTTTCAGCCCATTACACTATAAATTAGATTAAGTCATAAAATTCTATAGGCTAAATCTAGCCTAAATAAAGTTAATTATAGACTATTAGAAAAAAATAATGGACACACGACTCGCCATCGAGATGTAAAACTATGTTTTCTTTTGTCGACAGCTATAAACAATTGAATATCGCTCTGTGTTGTGTTCACAATGTCAATTTAATAAAAGTTGACACACGGCTTACGACCGAGATAATAATACGGAGCTGTATTTTGTTTCGGTACCAACTGAAAACAATCCAAGAGTAGGGCCTGTTTATGAATGTTCACGAAACGAGCAATCTAGGCCTATACGTCATAAACATTTGACGCACCACTTGCGACCAAGGCGTGTTTGATAGAAACTGAGCACAGCAATGTAGGCTAGCCTATACTGCAGAAACTGTTGACACATGACTTGTGACAGAACCCTAAACTCATTCTTTAGCGACGGCAGTTAAATATTCGCAAAGTAAGTGTTATAACTAGGCCTGCAATGGAGCAGTAAAACTCTATTTTTGTTTCGATAGCAACTAAAACAATTGAAACTTCGTACATAATTTATACTCAAAGAACAGTTGACACATGATTGCGATCGAGGTGCAAAGCTGTACTGCTTTGTTATGACAGTAACAGAAACAATTGAAACGTCCCGCTTGTCGTACGTTCACAAAGTAATCATACTTCAAAAACAGTTGACACACGAATTGCAAACAAGACGTGAGGCCGTGTTTTGTTTAGATTGTAAATAAAAACAATTGACTTCGCGCACTATCTCTGAAATGAGCAGCTGCGATGTGATCGATAACAAGGAAGCGAAGTGACAGCGCGCAAGGGTGCGTTCACAAATTTGGAACTTGGCTTGCCGACCCGGACCCAAGGGTGACTGAAAGTCATCTTCCACTTGGGTCGAAATCGGGAAGGAGAGCCGAAGACTAACCATTGGCGCGGGTCTTGCGGACTTTTTGCCTAATAAAGCGAATTAAGGAGCAGCAATTTCTGGTAATGGGCAATCCGCCCCGCGCCCCCCTCCCCGTAAAGACGCATGCCACTTACCTCTGCCGAGTCGTCTAATTAACGCGCGCACACACTTGGCCGTGCTGCCGCAAAGAGTTCTGGCTGTTTATGTGCCCTAAATCTGGCGGCCCGGCGATGCAGCATGCACGGCGCCCCGGCGGACCTCCCCCCCGCGAGGCCATTGGTCCGCGCGCGCGGGGCGGGGCCCCCCGCTCCAATCCGCAACATGGCCGCCGGCCGCCCAATCGTGAGTCCCGTTGCCGCCCCTGCACTGATTGATTGCCTGACCTCCGGGTCCAACATGGCGGCCCGGGTTCGCATCAGGCGTCGGGTGAAACAAAACACGACAGGCATCTGTCCGCGGCTACGTTACGTCATTTTAAATGTACCATTGTTACGTTTTTCTACAGTAGGTACAACAGAATAGAGGCGTCCTGGGAACCTTGTCGTAGCGTTACACGGCATTTTGCTTCTAATAGCCGGTGTTACGTCTGTTACTGGAAATTGACCTAGTCTTTTCCTTCTTTCTTAGTAGTCTATAATGTGATTAAAATTCCACAATTAAAACATTGTACGTTACTGTTTAATTCCTTTTTGTCGTCATAGTTACGATTGTGTAAGACAAAAGAACGTTGCCTGTTCCATTAGGCTTATTTTACTAGTTTTTGCTTACTTACTGGCTTTTAAAGAACCCGGAGGTTCATTGCCGCCCTCACATAAGCCCGCCATTGGTCCCTATCCCGAGCAAGATTAATCCATTCTCTATCATCATATCCCACCTCCCTCAAATCCATTTTAATATTATTTTCCCATCTACGTCTCGGCCTCCCCAAAGGTCTTTTGCCCTCCGGCCTCCCAACTAACACTCTATATGCATTTCTGGATTCGCCCATACGTGCTACATGCCCTGCCCATCTCAAACGTCTGGATTTAATGTTCCTAATTATGTCAGGTGAAGAATACAATGCGTGCAGTTCTGTGTTGTGTAACTTTCTCCATTCTCTTGTAACTTCTTCCCTCTTAGCCCCAAATATTTTCCTAAGAACACCCTTAACCTATGTTCCTCTCTCAAAGTGAGAGTCCAAGTTTCACAGCCATAAAGAACAACCGGTAATATAACTGTTTTATAAATTCTAACTTTCAGACAGCAGACTGAATGATAAAAGCTTCTCAACCGAATAATAACAGGCATTTCCCATATTTATTCTGCGTTTAATTTCCTCCCGAGTATCATTTATATTTGTTACTGTTGCTCCAAGATATTTGAACTTCTCCACCTCTTCAAAAGATAAATTTCCAACTTTTATATTTCTATTTCTAGTTTTTGTACGTTTATGAAAACAAAAGTGTATCACATCAATAATTTATCCTTCTTCTCGTTGTCGCGTGTATGAAAAACAAATGAGCGTCGTCTTTTAATTTAGTGTGTAGGCTACGTTGCCATGACTGTGTAAAACAAATTATCATTGTCTGTTCCTATTCTTTGCTACGTTTATAAAAAAGAAGTGCGTCACATCCTTCATTCATCTTGTCGCTTCTGCATGATGCGAAAGCAAAGACCGTCGACTGTCATTTATTTTCTTCTTATCCTCGTTGCTCTATAAATCAGCCTACATGAGAAGCAAAGAGCGTCATCTTTTAATTTATTCCCTTCGCTAAGTTCATGCAAACAAAAGAGCGTCGACTCTTTAATTGAGTCTGATTCTCGGTTCCTGAGTGTATGAAAAATAAAAGATCGTTCGTTGCTTTTGATTTAGTTTAGGCACGGTACTCTCCTCATCGCTACGATTATGTAAAACAAGAGAAGGGCGCCTCTTCAATTTATTCCCGTCTCGTTATGGTTACGTAGACTACTAAAACAAGAGCGTCGACTCTTCAATTTATTCTCCTCCACGTTGCTACGTTTATGAAAACAAAAGAGCGTCATATCTTCGATTCATTCTCCATTCCGTTGTCACACTTAACTTGAAACAAAAGAGCGTCGCCTTTCCAATTTATTCTCCTTCACG